>NC_056746.1:1177520375-1177660375 GCF_019279795.1 Protopterus annectens | reverse complement strand
ATCTGCGAACTTTGTCAGCCATAATCCCCCCGTGTTAGCCTGAACCTCAGAGAAGTATATACCGAACAAGAGAGGTCCCAGAACTGAGCCCTGTGGGACGCCACTTGTAACTGGTTTGGATTTGGACATGGCACCTGTGATTCTGACCATGTGGGTTCTATCTCTGAGCCAGTTTGCAACCCATCTTGTGATATAGGGGTTGATATTTAAGCTGGTAAGCTTATTTATGATGCCCGAGTGGGGCTCATAGGTTCATAGGTTCATACTAGGCTATCTGCCCTAGGGCATTTATAAGCCTAGCCAGAATGTGTTTGGCTTTCGCCACCCATTTTAAATGTATTTTGCTATGCTCTTTTTTGAGGTTAGTATACTATGCCTCTATCTAACAGTGACACAGAAGTGATACCCGGGGTAAACCTACGATCTCCCATCCACTCATCAAGATTCCTCTTGAAGAGAGTCAATGAGGGACTCTGCCTAACCTGGACTGGGATTTTATTCCAGAGTGAAGGGAGCCTCTGGGTTATGAATCTGTCCCTCCAGTATGTCCTATTTATTTCAGTGCTGAGGTTCAAGTCTCTTGAGCGCGTAGCTCGATGGGATTTGGATTTTCTGAGGTGCAGCATGTCCATTAATTCCGGGTTGGACATGGCTTTATACGTCAGGCACAGATCTCCTCTGAACAGGCGGTATGCCACTGAGTAGAGCTGGAGTTTCTTTAACCGGGCAGCATATGGCATCTGTTTGAGCCCTTTGATCCTCTTGGTGAGGTACTTTTGGGGTCTTTCCAGTTGCTGCAGGTGTCTGGTAAGGTACATCCCAAAAGGGACATTGTACTCAATTATGGGCCTGATGAGGGATGAGTAAAGAGGCACGATGACCTCCCCTGATCTAGATGTGAATCCCTTCATGATTAGGTGGGCTATATAAAATGTTTTTCTAACCACTTTGGCCACGTGGTTGTCAAATGAGAGATTGCTATCAACTTGGGTCCCCAGGTCCCTAATTACTTCTTCTGTACTTAATGGATTTCCACCTATATGGTAATTTGTGGGCACTTTGTTTTTGCCAAAGGGGATGACTATACACTTTTTGGCATTTAGCTTGAGGCCATGGCTCTGGCACCAGTTGTCTGTTTCTATGAGGCCCTTTTGGAGGATGCTTGTGTCGGCTGGAGAGTCGATTATGGCACCCAGTTTGTAGTCATCTGCGAACTTGGTCAGCCACAGTCCTTCCGTGTTGGCCTGTACCTCCGAGAAATATATACCGAACAAGAGAGGTCCCAGGACTGAGCCTTGTGGGACACCACTTGTAACTGGTTTGGAGTCTGACATGGCTCCAGCAATTCTAACCATGTGGGTTCTGTCCTTGAGCCAGTTTGCAATCCATCTAGTGACATAGGGGTTTATATTTAAGCTGGTGAGCTTATCTATAATGCCGAGTGGGGTATTGTATCGAAGGCTTTTGCGAGGTCCAGGTAGGCTGTGTGGACCACCTTCCCCTCGTCAATGGCCTTGGTGACTGTTTCAAAGAAATCAACCAGGTTTAAGAGGCAGGATCTGCCCTTAACAAAGCCGAACTGGGTAGGATCCAGTGTTTGTAGGTCCCCAATATTTTTATTTATGAGGTCCATGATGATCCTTTCCATAGCTTTGCAGACCAAGCTAGTCAGGCTTATGGGGCGATAGTTTCCAGGATCCGTTGAGGCACCACCTTTATGGAGAGGGACCACTGTTGCTGTACGCCACTCTTTGGGCACATATCCTGTAGTAAGGCTGAGATTGAACAGTAGTTTTATGTTTGGGTTTAGCTCTTCTTTGAGTTCATGTAGGACGCAGCCCGGGACACCATCTGGTCCCATTGATGCTGTGTTTTTTGCTTTGGAGAGGGCGGCTCTTACCTGAGCATCTGAGATGTCAGGGGGGCAGCACTCTGCTGGGATAGATATTTGCCCTTTTGGTGGGGAGGGGGGGGAGTTTGTGCTGAACCTGTCAGCTAGGATGTTGGCAACGTCTGTGGGTTCGGTGTATTTTTTGTCATTTTGGACTAATTCTGAGCATATCTGGGAATTACCACCCAGGTTCCTAACATAACTAAAGAAAGCCTTGTGATTATCCTTAGTGTCCTGTGCAATTTTTCTCTCAAAGCTGGCCTTAGACAATTTTATGTGTGGGGTATTGTGTCGAAGGCTTTTGCGAGGTCCAGGTAGGCTGTGTGGACTACCTTGCCCTCATCTATGGCTTTGGTAACTGTTTCAAAGAAATCAACTAAGTTTAAGAGGCAAGATCTGCCCTTAACAAAGCCGAATTGGGTAGGGTCCAGTGTCTGGAGGCTCCCAATGTCTTTGTTTATGAGTTCCATGATAATACGCTCCATAGCTTTACAGACCAGACTAGTTAGGCTTATGGGGCGATAGTTTCTGGGGTCTGTTGTGGCACCACCTTTGTGGAGTGGGACTATTGTAGCAGTACACCATTCTTTGGGTACATATCCTGTAGTAAGGCTAAGTTTGAACAGTGACTTAATGTGAGGGTTCAGTTCTTCTTGGAGCTCATGTAAGACACAGCCTGGGACACCGTCCGGTCCCATAGATGCTGTGTTTTTTGCTTTGAAGAGGGCAGCTTTCACCTGTGCATCTGTGATGTCAGGGAGTTTGCATTCAGTTGGGATAGGCATTTGCTCCTTTGGGGGGGAAGGGGGGGAGAAGTTTGCACCAAATCTGTCTGCCAGGATGTTGGCTATGTCTGTAGGTTCGGTATATTTTGTACAGTTATGCAACAATTCAGAGCATATCTGGGAGTTTCCGCCCATGTTCCTGACATAACTAAAGAAGGCCTTGTGATTATCTTTAGTGTCTAGGACAATTTTTCTTTCAAAACTGGCCTTTGATGATTTTATGAGGGATCGAAGTTTCTTGCTAATACTGATCAGAGATGCCTTCCCTTTTTGGGATTTTCCTCTGTCATGTAGTAGCTTCCTCCTTCTGTTGTATAGCTTATTTATGGCCGGGGTCCACCAGACCGGTCTCCTGTTTTTGGAGGAGTGAGTCTAGGTTTTATTTGGGATAGCATGATCCATGCATTCCTGCCGGTGCTCATACAACGCATTTGTAAAGGATTCTGCGGATTGGGCTGTATTATCCTCTGGCCCAGGGGCTTTGAAGGATTCCACCTCAGTCTTGAGAAGTGCAAAGTTGACTTTTGAGAAATTCTTTACAGTGATTTCCTTGGCTGGGGTGGGGACGGGATATGGATGTCCAGGGAAATTTATTTATGGTCTGATCTTACCAATGAGGGGTTTACCTCTGGTGTGGAACATAGAGTCTCCATGTTGGTGATGACCAGGTCCAATATGTTGTTCCCTCTTGTGGGAGTGGTGACCAGTTGTTACATTGTATTAGAGTTTATAAATTCAAGGAACCATTGGGCAAGGGTGTTTGGGCTTGAGTAGTTTTCCCAGTCAATGTTTGGGTAGTTGAAGTCACCGAATAACATAGTGTTTGGAGAGACCTTCATATTCTCCAGTGTTCTCAGGAATGCCAAGTGGGGTTCCTGTAATAGGGAGGGTGTTCTGTAGCAGGCAACAAACTGAAAGGCAGTTTTGCCCGCTGTTAGTTGCACATGGATGGTTTCCGATGCTTTGTGCAGTGCCACTAACCTGGAGGTATAGGTATCTTTGATGAATATAAATACTCCCCCTCCTTTTGTGCTTCAGTCCGAGTTTTGGGGCCGAAACACATGGTATGAGTTATAACCTGGTAGTGCTGGGGTGCTCTCAGGAGCCTTGAACCAGGTTTCTGTTACTGCACAGACATCGATTTTCTCCATACTGAGGAGAGCCTCGACTGCGTGCATCTTGAGGTTTAGACTTCTGGCATTGAGTAGCATTACCTTTAGTTTTTTTATCCTTGGGTTGTCTATGGAGGTGGGTTTGTCCTTTGAGCCTTGCCTAAAAAAGGCACTAAGGGGGTGACAAGAGCCTTGGCCAGTATACGAAAACCTAAGGGTGACAGGTGCAAGCCGTCCCTAGCGAAGCAATGTGGCTTGTCAAGCATGTCATCCCAGGCTGACAGACACTGGATCCCCTTTGAATGACACCAATACTTAAGCCAATTTTTGAAACTGATCATTTTGTCTTTATACTGTGGCATCATTCTTGGTGAGGGCAAGATGCTACTCAAGGTCAGGGTCATACCAGCCTGGGCTACATAGTCAGAGAGCTCCTCTATGTCTCTTTTCATGTGGTCCAGGGAGGTACATCTCAGGTCATTCACACCAGCATGAACAATGACGGAGTCATACTTGTACTTGCTTTGGAGTGACCTGAGTGCTTGCATTATGTGGCGGATCCTGGCAACCGACAGGCAGCTTACAGTGACCTTCTCCTTGTTCAGTCTGGTGAGCGGGATGTCAGTGTGCCGGACAATAGAGTCCCCTATAACAAGTGTATTTGGTGTGTTGTTTGGCTTTAAGGGCTGTGACTGTGAGGCACACTGATTTTGTGAGATATGTGATTCATGGGTATTGTTGAGGGGTGGCTGTTGCTTGGATATCTGCTTAGGAGGTCTTTGCTGTTTAGGCAGATTTTTATTTAGAGCCTCCGAGTATTTTTGTGTGTTTATGTGTTGGGTATGCAAATGCAATAGGTCTATGTGAGACTGGATTTGTGGTGTGGGTGGTTACCTTTTCCTCCTGACTGACTGTGTCAGTCTTGGGTTGAGAGAGCTCTGCCTCCAGTTTGTGTTTCTGTTTTGGCTATCTTATACACAGCTACTTTTTTTACTGAAATTCTGTCTGTTTCTTAAGATAATATTTTAAGCCTTTCCATATGTATCCACAAAAGTATTAAAGACATTATATGTATAATTCATATTGCCTATTGACTTATTTGTCTGTTGTATGCTATGCAAGAAGCGTTTTCTCCCTCCCTTTGATATATATATATATATATATATATATATATATATATATATATAATATTTAAAGTGTTTTCTTATTATATATTCTTGTCATGTACTGGCACATTCAGTAGACTGTTCAATGTCTGTGTTTTGGCTTATAATTTATCTTAAACACATTCTCAATATTTGATTTGTTCAAAAACATTTCTTTTTAACTGTTTATGTCATTGCTGCAAAACAGCTGGGAACTTATAAGGGCAGCCTGACTGTTATTTCTTAACAGTGGATTAGGGTTTCTGCAGTTGTGGGTCCTGAAGCACAGATTTCTCTTCTTTTTTTTTTTTTTTTATTGTTGTGTGATATTGTTTCTGAATCTACCTCATGACAGTCTTCTGTCTAGTCTGTTATTTATATAGTGGTAGATAGACTTGTGGTAATAATTCCTTACTGTTAATTTATTTGTAATCCTTTTTCTTTAGATTTATGTGGAAAGCCTTTTTGTGTGATGCCCACTGTTTTACATTGATTTGCGAATAATTCACAGATCTTAATGGCCATTTTTCTTATTATCTGCATTAATGAACTCCACTTCCGATGCTTTTATATTTTGTGAAATAAAAATAACTTTACAAAGGAGATTTTGCTTACTCCCTCCTACCTGCTTCATGAGAGGTATGTCATGGAGATCCTAAAGTTGCAAGGAAATGAGTGATGAAATATCAACATTAAGGTAATGTAAAAGGCTAAAAGTGAGCCAGAAACTCAATGTATGTGCATGCAATATAAACTTAAGCAGAAACTTAAAAGTCTATCTTGTTTTTTTTTTCTTGGTGTGACTTGGTTTTGAAAGTTATGTTTGATTTTAAAGTTAATAGTATTTTTACGTTTTAACCCACACTAGTTTTTATAACACTGACACTGTTAATGAACAGTGCATCCCTCCAGCTATCAGGTGAGTGAAAAAAAACATGCTGCTTTGTATATTTTATAGACAGTCTTTTAGTTAATTTCTGGTTTATGAGAATATCACCTTTTAAATTAGGGGATACATCATTTAAATATTGTTGTTACTTTATGACAGTGGATAGTAATGCAATATGAGAATGCAGAATAATGTGCCATGAATATAAAGGTCATCCTTTTGCGTTGGCGTGATATGTGTAAAACATATAATGCCAGTGAGTAAGACACCTTTAGCTCTGTTGCCTTATGAAGCTGCTGTCATGCTAGCCCAGTTACTGAAAGCAAGCAGGAAAACAAAATGGCCTTCCTTTACTTATCAATGTACTTTGTATTTAAGATTCTCACTTTCAAAGTCACTACTTTCTTATGAATACTATTATATTTTCATTACTTTTAAAAAAAATCTGAAGCTATATTTAATTTCTATTACCACTTTCAGTTCAATAGTCTATTAAATTGTGGGTGATATTACATTTTTAATTTTTTCATAAGCATTGACAGCATGTGAGAATGAGGGGTGTGTGCATCCTGTAATGGTTTAGGGCTATGTCAGGGATGAGCATCTACTTTTATTTCTAGTAGACAATGTAAATAGCTTTTGGGAACCTGCATTAGATTATTTGAGCAATAGGAATGTGAATGAATGCATGCTTACACTCTACAAATGAAATAATTGCCAGTTTCTACATGGGCAAGTTAACTTCATCCTTTGCTAATCCCCATATTAAACCAACCCATCATGACCTCTGTCTAGTATAGCCATTCCTGTTGACTTGTAATGCTACTTTAACAAGCTGTATATTTGTTTTGTTGGAGACTATTTATAATGAATTATATGTGCACTTATCCTCACTGACTGATTGGTATACCCTTTCTTTTAATTCTGTGTGCAGTACACATTGATTTGAGGATCCTTGCAGTTAAATTGCATATGCTATGTCTCCATTGTTAATATATATTTATCCTGTATGACAGGTAACTAAATTGAGTGATGATAAAAGGAGATTTATATGTAAAATTAAACTAGAAATGGAAATAAATACAATGGAAAGGCATTTGATAATATACGCATTTTGAGTATCACATGAGCTGAATTTGTTACATGATACACGTTATTGATTAATTGGACAAATTACATGTTCTTTTCCTCCTCCTCCATTCATAATGGGAGAGATGAAATAGTAATTTAATACTTATATGAGAGTTTTAATTAGACACTTTTATTAATCATTTAGAAGATTATGGATGCATGAGTGTAAGAACTATGATAATATTTAATCTTTATACTTTAAAGTTGGAGATGTTCTTTTTTCTATGATTAATGCATCTCATTTAACTTTATTCAGTATCATATTGTTGGTTAAGCATGATATATGACTAAATTTTCTTATTTAACATCTTTATAAATAGTTATTAAGTTAGATTTAATAATATTTACATAGTATTAAAGTACATATATATCTATACAAAATGAAAAGAATAGGAGATATCAGACCACAGCAGATAAAATCATCAAACAATTTAATCCAAGTAAAAAGGTGAGCGCTTTCACAGCCAAAGCTGCTTCATCAGACAATACACTACATCATTTCCCCTTTTCTTATACAAAGCTCGAACCAATCACAATGTTTCCTGGTAAAAATCACTTAATTAATGCATATTAACTCTTTCATGCAGAACATTTACAACTAAAACTTATTCAAAAAACTGAATGAAAAACACATTATATAATTTCACATAGTTAAAAAATAATAATATATAAACAATTAACTATCTAATTAATGGTTTATTCAGCAAAGCAGGTTTAATACTGATTTTGTCATTTAAACATTTACATAATTATCCATTCCAGTTCCTTTTTCTCAACTCTTCCTGATTTCCCCTCCTCTATTACCTATCCAGACTTCTTCCATTACCATAAACTGAAAGGTATGTGATGCTCCCATATCCATAATGTGCCTAGCTAGGGCATTAGTGTTTGCCTTTCTGTATATATCATATGCATGCTCTCTGCCCCTGTCCCTTAATCTGTGTGTGGTCATTCCTACAGAAAAAGAGGAACAAAGGATACAGTGTGCCAAATACATTATATTGGTGGTATTGCAGTCAGCTGAAAGCTTAAAGTGTAATATCTTACCTCTGTCAGGATGCCTGAATGTCCCCATCCTATCAATATAATGACAGTAGTTGCATGAATTTCAGGGGAAATGTACCCAAGATCTGTGATGTACTATGAGTACTTCTTGCAGACCCATTCCTAAGAGTCTTTTCAAGAATTTCTTATTTTTATATGCATATTTCGGAGTTCCCCCCACTATATTACTAACTCGATCATCTGAACAAAGTATGTTCCAATTCTTATAAAATATATCCTGTAGTAATTTAATATCATTAGCATAGGTTACTGTAATCCTCAGGGGATTATGTTTAGGAACTCTCTCTTCACTTATTTCATAAGAATTTGCAAAGTATGGCTGACCATTATTTCTTCTTAGTGTGGCTATGTTACATGTCACTTGCTTAATTTCTCTTTTGTTATAGCCCCTGTCTAGAAACTTAATTATGGCTAAATGGGAACAACAGTTTGTTCTGATAGAAGTTTGGTCCAAGAATGTTGTTTTTATCAGAGGTTTGTGGACAATCTCCTCCTTCTTTGGGGGGGAAGTGCATCCAACCTTGAGTTATTTCTGCAAGATATCAATAGCAGCACACAGTTTTTGAAATTCACTGCTAAGAGTTCTAATAGATCCATTGAATTTCTGGATGTCTACATAAAGAGGAAAGATACAGGGGAATATCATACAGAGATCTACCACAAGGAATGTTACAGGAACATGCATGTCCATAGATAGAGCATGCACCCTAAACATGTTTTCAAAAACGTGGTTAAGGGACAAGCACTAAGGACATCCAGATTAATGTCAGATGACAGTATGTTTTCTAGAGAATTGCAACACCTAGAAAAAAAGTTTCTAGATAGGGGCTATAACAAAAGAGAAATTGAGCAAGTGACATGTAACATGGCCACACTAAAAAGAAATAAAGGTCAACCATACTTTTCAAATTCTTATAAAATAAATGAAGAGAGAGTTCCTAAACCTAATCCCCTGAGGATTACAGTAACCTATGCTAATAATATTAAATCAGTACAGGATATATTTTCTAAGAACTGGAACATACTTTGCTCAGATGATCGAGTTAGTAATGTAGTGAGGGGAACTCCAAAATATGCATTTAAAATTAGAAATCCTTGAAAAGACTCTTATGTGGCCCTAGGAGTGGGTCTGTAAGTAGTACTCATAGTACATCACAGATCTTGGGTACATTTCCCCTGAAATTCATGCAACTACTGTCATTATATTGATAGGACGTGGACATTCAGGCATCCTGACACAGGTAAGATATTGCACTTTAAGCTTTCAGCTGACTGCAATACCACCAATATAGTGTATTTGGCACACTGTACCCTTTGTCCTCCTATTATGTAGGAATGACCACACGCAAATTAAAGGACAGAGTCAGAGAGCATGCATATGATATATACAGAAAGGAGGACACTAATGGCCTAGCTAGGCATATTATGGATATGGGAGCATCACATACCTTTATGTTTATGGTAATGGAGAAAGTCTGGATAGGTAATAGAGGAGGGGCAATCAGGAATAGAGCTGAGACAAAGGAACTAGAATGGATAATTAGGATGTGTGTAAACATGGGTAAAAGTTTGAATGACAAAATCAGTATTAAACCTGTTTTGCTGAATAAACCATGAACTAGATAGTTAATTGTTTATATATTATGTTTTTAACTATGTTTTTTAACTATGTGAAGTTATATAATGTGTTTTTCATTCAGCTTTTTGAATAAGTTTTAGTTGTAAATGTTTTTATGCATGAAAGAATTAATATGCATTAATGAAGTGATTTTTACCAGGAAACATTGTGATTAATTAAAGCTTTGTATAAGAAAAGGGGAAATGATGTATTGTATTGTCTGATGAAGCAGCTTTGGTTGCGAAAGTGCTCACCTTTTTACTTGGATTAAATTGTTTGATGATTTTATCTGCCGTGGTCTGGTATCTCCTATTCTCTTCATTTTGTATTGTTGTGTTAGGAGACCAGTTCACTTACACCACTCTACATATCTGTCATTGTTTGGCATTTAACCTGTGTTAATGTAGAGATGATTGTGTAGTATATTGGTTTACACCTTTTAACAGGGAGTTTGTCCTTACATATAGCTAATCTTTAATGATCATTTCTATCTTTCTTGCATTTTATTTCTTTTTGTGATGATAATGTACATGGTTTCACTTTAATGAGAAATGATTATGTACTATCCATCACTTAATGACAAATCAGATTTATTCCTCATTATTGGTAATGAATTATCATCTGATTTAAGTGTTAAATAATCACTTTATTCTTGGTTAGCTGCTATGCACATTGTACCTCTGTGATTTGTGTCACCGGCAGAGAGTGATAGTCTGGATGCAATTTCCATCCAAAATAGGAAATATAATTTCCGCAGAGAGAAAGAACATTTATATGTCATTTTTGGTTAGTTTTTATCAAATTTTGGTTTTGCATGTCTATACCATTAACCATTTGCATTCCTTTATGTCTTGCATCTTAAACTCCAGCAATTTTGACAAACCATGTATTTTCTTCCTTTATTTGATTATAAAACTTAAATTGATGTTTAATATCTGCTGATCTTTTATTTCTAAATTCTTTCCTTAAAATTATTGAACTCAGCAAAGGAAATAAAAGAGTTAGTCTTTTTAAATATTTTAATTTACAGAAAATCCTAGTAGCTTTTTTTCAGAAGAAGCACATCTTTGGAGTGAGATAGATAGATAGATAGATAGATAGATAGATAGATAGATAGAAAGATAGCTCAATAGATGATAGATAGACAGATAGATAAGAGACAAAAGGTGTTTAAGTTTTAGTTGCTTCTTGTTTTAAAGAAAAAAGATGGGACTCATTAAATTTATGGATAAATTTGGGAGTAATACTCAGAATTATAGATACATATAATGGTGATAAAGACATGATATGTACTGCTGTCACTGAACATCCAAAAATATGACTTACTCTAGCAAATGCATTTGATGCCAGGAATTGGAGATACATTTTATAAGAAATATTTGAATATCCCATTATTATACATAAAATGTAGTACCATTTGTACAGGAGACCCAGAGTCTCAATAACAACCATATATCTTTTATATTTCATCAAATTAATGAGTTTTACTGACATTAATGATTTTTTGACACAAACTCCCTTTATTATACAAATTATGTGTATAGATTTGACACACAATCTAGGATAGGTAGAGTTTATGTTTTCATTGATCGATTTTCCACGTTAGAGGTGGTTAAAGTTATATCTTGCCGTATGGCACACCATAACACTATTATTTATTCTATTTTTATCAGTCAGAGAAAGCTGACATATTTTAACAGATTGCTCACTTATTTGTTTACATTAAACAAAACAGAGAATGATTCTTATTAGAAGTTAAAATGTTCTTCACTGGAATAACAATAGGGAGGTCTCCATGACACATTTATAGGACCCAGTGAAACCTTATTGATAGGGGAGGGCTTCTTCTTGGTGTCATAATAAAGGAAAATAATGAGAAGGAGCCCTACTTGAGCCACAAGATAAAATTAATTAAATAAAGCTAAAAATACAAAATGGCAATGAAGGCTTGTGAACAAATTTGGGGGAAATAAATCTTCATTATCAAAAGATACCACAACATAAAATTTCTGTTAGTTTAGAAAAAATAGATTGCAGTCATATTCATAGCACATATTTTATCTTGTTCTAAAATTTATTGTGAGAGCTTAAGTAGTCCAAATGATAATATTGGAAATAATAAGAAGGGTGAGTCATTTTTACCTAAGAATATATTGAATATTTAACTCTCATCTTAGAATATTAAAAAGTTAAATAAAACCTTTTTTGATGGAAACTAAGAACCATTTAAAAATACTTAAAGAAAATAAAGTTCTGGGGAATGGTGGTTTGATTTCACGGTTTTATAAACTCCTACCTCAAGAAGCCTTATCTCTTTTGTTAAAAAGTCTTTATAGAAGTCAGAAATCCTCTATATTTCTCATCCTCTACAAATATGCTCTAATTTCTCCTATATTGAAATAGGATAAATCTATTCTCTTTGGTCCTCACATAGGCCCATTTCTATGTTAAATATTGATTATAAAATGTTGATGTAGACCATACAGATTTTATTTCATATAGATGGACAAGGGATAATATAAAAAGAATAATCAATCTCATTGATTTTTCTCTGTTAATGAAGGAAAAATATTAGTTTAGATCTGGATAGAGCCTTTAATTAAAAAAATGCCTTATCATACCAAAGTCCTAGAAGTATACAAGTCTCCAATTGATTTTATCTCCCTTATTAATCATTTATATTCCATCTCTTTTATTAGTACTAAATGTAAAAAATGAGGCTGTCCTCTTTTCACTTTTTTATTTGTCTAGGCAACTGACCCATTTCCAGCTATATTAATTTTAATAAACTTTGATATTGGAGAGCAGTAGTTGCCTATACCCAACCTGTTTGCTGATGATATCCTTCTGACTATTGCTGATGTTGAATCGTCATTATCAAATATTTAAAAAAGTTTACATTTTTTTTCATATTGGTTACTGTATTAAAATGTTATCAAGCTAAAACTAATACTTTATTAATGAAGAAAGACGTTAATATCTTCAAATCTTATGAAGAATTCCACTGCAGTAATAAGCAGATTAAAACATTGTGGTTACTTTTATGAATAATCTAAATGAGATCATAAACATTAATTGTAATAAGATCTTGGAAGATATCAACCAGCCAAACTCCAACAAATCAAATAGCTAATAAATGGAATAACCTTATTTTTCTACAGATGATAGATTAACACTGATTTAGATGATTGTTTTATCCAAAATACTATGTACCATAAAAATGACTTCTCTGGTTCTCTTTAAAAGGCACATTTTAAACAGTGTAATAATATTTGTCTGAGATTTTGAAGACATTATAATAAACCTAGGTACCACTGGCTAATCATATTAGAGACTGGAAATGTGGTGGTAGTAATTTTTCAGATCTTGACCTTTATGCAGTCACTTTGGTTATTAAGACCATCCTTATGGTTGAATCCTAAGTACTCAGCTAACTGGAAGAAATTGCATGAATCCATCTGATTAAAATCTGAGGAAAAATATGGCAATACATCATAATTTTATTTTTAATAGTAACATGTTGGTTGTTAAATAATTATTTTATCAAAATTATTAATACACCAACTGATTCCTATTATATTCATTGTATTTTATGATATTTGTATATAAAATATCCTGAAGTCTTGGTTGTTCTCCATTTTCCTATATTATTTACTCCAGAATGCATTGAAACTTCAAATTATAATAAAATTAATAACTTTAAAAGTAGAGATTTAATTTCTGGAATCAGCTTTTGAAATAGACAAAGTAGTCTGAAGAGAGACATGGCTGAGCACTTGGAGTATGTGTTCTAGGAAGGTATGTCCCTAGTCTTGAGCAGCATACTACCCTCACCTAGAATGATGCCACAGTATAAACAAAAAAAAAATGATTGATTTCAATAACTGGCTCAGTTTTTGGTGCCATTCAAAGGGGATCAGTTTCCTGTCAGCCTGGGTAGCCACGGTCGACAAACCTTGCTGCTTTGCCAAAGACCATTTGCACCTAGAACATCTAGGCTTTCAGCTGCTGGCAAAGGCTCTTGCCTCCCCCATAGTGCCTTTTTTAGACAAGGTCTCACAAACAACATTACTGACATGAAATTAATCAATCAGAGCAAGATAAGTGTTGGGCTGCTAAATGCTAGGAAATTAAACCAAAAACTGCACTCTCTGGAAGCACTTCTATCACTAGAAGATATTGATGTCTGTGCAGTCACAGAAACCTGGTTTAAAGCCTCAGACACTACCCTGGCCTTGCAAGGTTACAATGCCTTCCGCATCTTTAGACCACAAAATGAACGTGCGAAAACCAAAAGAGGTGGTGTTTCAATCTGTATTAAAGATAAATTCACCTCCCATCTAGTTAGACTGGACAGTTCCATGGAGTTACTCCAGGTCCAGGTTACAGTGGGTAAAATACCCATTCAAGTCATAGCCAGTTATAAATCTCCCTCTATGGATCATGATTCTCATGAAGCTTACTTGACCAAACTGGAAGCAATTCAAATTTTACTAAACACACTGGTTATTGGGAATTTCAGTTATCCCACCATCAGCTAAGAAACCTACTCTAGCCCTAAGTAGCTAATGCAAAAGTTCATTGACATTGTTAATTCAAATGCCCTGAAACAAAGTGTCCATACCCTGACAAGGGAAACAAACATTCTGGATCTGTTCCTTACCAACATGTCAAACAGATGCACTGCCACAACTGTTAGACCCTCATTAGTTAAAACTGACCACAAATCAGTCACCTTCTAGCTGGCACTAACACCAGAACTAACAAAGAGTGAAATCAGATGAAATAAATTCACCTAGGCAAACTATACCCTCCTACGTGAAGGTATAAATGCATCCCAAGCCTGATCCCAAGCTGGAAGTGGTAACTGTGCTGAAACTTACACTAAAACCATGTACAATCACTTGCATAAGGGTATAAAATTGGCAAAATCAAAGCCAGAGCCCCAAGTAAAAAGAGGCTGCCATAGTGGAAATCCAGCATCAACAAACTTTACAATAAATGCAAAAAGTTGCTATCCAAGAAAACAAAGGCAAGGTCCCAACAATGGAAAAGCATCCTCCTCAGTCTCAACAGGCAAAGAAGACAACTTGTCAAATCCTCTGGTTCCTTTGAGAGAAACTTAGCAAGTACAGCCAAGGATAACTATAAGGCCTTTTATGGATATGTACATAACCTAAATGGTAGGACCCGAACATGTCCAGAACTAGTGGCCAATGGTATCATGCACACTGACCCCAGAGAGATGACAAACCTGCTAGTGGATAGGTTTGGTGAAAATTTCACTCACTTCTCCCCTCCTAACTTACAAAAAACCTTCCCCAAACTTCTCCCCACTCTACATATCTGAAGATCAGGTCCTTAAAGCCTTGTCCAAGGCAAAAAACACAGCTTCTATGGGATCAGATGACATCCTAGGCTGCCTCCTAACCTGACTAAAGCATGAACTAGCATCACCACTAAGTACCCTTTTCAATCATAGCTTAACCACAGGCTTTGTTCCTGCAGAATGGAGAACAGCAACAGTTATTTCCCTCTACAAAGGTGGTCTAGCAACAGACCCAGGGAATTACAGACCCATAGGCCTGACCAATCTCATCTGTAAGGCCATGGAACATATCATTATGAACCTCATAAATAAAGACATAAGTGACTTTCAAACCCTGGATCCTACCCAATTTGGCTTTGTGAAGGGCAGATCCTGCCTGTTAAATCTGGTGGATTTCTTTGAAAATGTGACCAAGGTCACTGATGGCAAATATGTGCACACAGCATACCTCAACCTGGCAAAGGCTTTTGACACAATCCTACATTCAGGTATTACCAATAAACTTAGCAAATTGAATGCAAATCCCTTCGTTGTAAGATGGGTTGCCAACTGGCTCACAAACCAGACACACACTATTAAAGTGGGTGACTCCACATCAACCAGCAGACTTGGTGCCACAAGGGTCAGTGTTTGGCTCCCTATTGTTTGGTATATACTTCTCAGAAGTTCTGGTCAAAACTAAGGGGTTGTGGCTGACCAAGTTTGCAGATGACTACAAACTAGGTGCAATCACTGAATCCCCAAATGATGTCACTGTACTCCAGGAGGGTCTCACACAGACCAACAACTGGTGTATTAGTCACAATCTCAAACTGAATGCAAAGAAATGCATCATCATTCCCTTTGGCACAAATAATGTCCTCTCACACTATCAAATCAACAAAAAATACCCTAAGTACCCATGAAGTGGTAAGGGACCTGGGATCACAAGTTGACTACAACCTTAACTTCAACCACCATGTGTCTGCTGTAGTAAGAAAAGCTTTTTACATAGCACACTTGATTAGTAAAGGCATCACCTCAAGAGGAAAAGAAGTTATAACCCCCCTATACTCAGCACTTATCCGGCCCATAATTGAGTGTAACTCCCCATTTGGCTTGTAACGTACTAAGCACCTGCAGCAATTAGAGAGACCTCAGAGGTTTCTAACAAAGAAGATCAAGGGGCTCCAGCATGTGCCTTACACATACAGACTAAAGTCCCTCTCACTATACTCTGTATTGTATAGACTTTTTAGGGGGGAGTTATGCCTGGCCTACAGAGTAATCCAAGACCCAAACCTAATGAACTTGCTGCATATCTGTAAATCAAATGGAACTAGGGCTACCCATTCCAGGGACCTAAATATGGCCTGCAACTTAAATAAGACATGCTGGAAGGACAGATTTATCTCCCTTAGCCCTAACTCTTGGCCATATATGTTGTTTGATTATCAGATAGTTTATCCCATTATGAGAAAAGATCAAAACATTTTTACAAGCATTATGGTATGACAAGTTCATTTCATCTAAATCTTTAATTTTGCTCAGTGCTCCAATTACTGCTTGTATGCCGCGTCTTTGTAACAGGCTACCAATTCATGTGAAACAGAGCACCTCTATGACACTGTTCAAGAGGAATCTGGATGAGTCAATGGGGCACCACAACTTCATACTGGAGACAGAGCCCACAACTCTGCTGGTCATGGCCAGTCATCACTAACTGCAATCTTGGGTATTAACTAGCATTTCTATGGTATTACATTGGGACAAAACAGCTAGGCTTAAAATGACCTCAGAGTCGATAGCCTAGTATGATGTTATGATTATGTATTTTTCAATACTTAATTTTAATTATAAGCAGTAAAGTATTTTATAAGGAAACTAACAAAAATCTAAAATCTATCCAGTCTAATAAAACTAACATTGGTAAAATTACTAGAAATTCTTAGAAAACCATTGACTTAAAAGATTTAATAAATATAGGGAATCAATGCTTAAGTTAAGGTCAGTATCACATCTTCAATTCTATATTGAAAAATCTTCACTTGAAATAAATGCACAGGGGTTCTGTTCATTTAATTGATAGTTCACATTATTGACAAAGAAAAGGATTGTTCATTTTTATATAAAACTTGTTTCATCAACATTACATTTTACAGATGTTCATTTTCTTGAAAAGTGTGTAATGGTATAGGAAATGACTGCTGGTGTGGTTTTGTATGATAGGAATTACAATGCAAATTAGTATTGATGGTATTTTTACCATAATAATTTCCTCTGTTATGTTGTTCCACCGTCTGTAGAAGTTTAAGTATCTGCACCATCAGTGATTCATTTCTCCATTTCTGTGTAACTATGCAGTTAGTATATTTATGTTGGGGGTGCAGAGGGGTTTGCCCCTTGCAAAAAAAGCTTCTGTTGTCATACTTAGTGTGTACAAAATTGCCATTGAAATGTGGTTTGATGAACTGTAGTGTCAATGAAATGAAGCACTCTTTTTTCTTCTTGATTAAGTGAAATGGCAAAGAAGAGTAACAGAATTGTGCACAGGGTTTTCAAAATTCAAGCATTCTGAAACATCTATTCATTGGAGATGCAAAAATATAGTCAAAGCAGATTGGGTGCACATCTTTGTAAATTGCAAGGGTGCTCATCGATTTTTGGAAAGAAAATACACATTTCATTAAGGGGTTATGGTCAGATAACTCTAACATTGAGAGGATAGCTATGCTTATAAATATGCCAATTCCTATTTATATTCCAGTCACACAATATTAAATGTTTTGGAGTCTACTGGCTGTACCAAGAAATTTACCTAGATATGGAAATGTAGTTCTGCTCCTTTGTTTAAAGGCTGTCTAGAATTAGCCACTTTTCTGTGTGAAAAAAAAACGACAATGAGATCTTAAAAAGGTATTACGAATTTTGAATGATGGGATACTTTACAAACTTTATTTGAAAAATATGATCAAAACTGAATTGAAATAGTCTCTGATTTATGTTTCTTTGCTATTTGTTATAAATATTTTACTTTCTTGTAAATATGTCTGTTATTAAAAATCAGTAAACATTTAAATAAAACAGGCTAAATTCTGTAATATTGATTATACACTACATAAGTGTGACTTAGAAATGGACAGGTAGTTAACACTGCAAGCTTGCAGATTGGTTATACAACTGAAACTGAATTTGATGTTGGATTCTATTAAAATTATTTTCCAGTTATAATTCAGTTTTTAAACAATCTTAAAACAAATACCGGAAATAAAATGTCATACCATTCTATTACATATAAGCTAATCAAAACACATAAAAGTAAAGTTAATGAAACAAACTGTAGTCATGCCTCTCAAGCGAGTGATGCATCTCTATCTGATTTAGATAAAAATATAATTCTAATTTTTCTTTCAAAATCATCTTTTAATGATTTTTGAGTATTTACATCTGAAAATGTCTTCACAGAGCTTTTTTCACACCATATAAAATAATAATTATATTTAAAACAGGAAATTGGGGATTCTGTAAATTGTTAATTAAAGTGGATTGGTCACATATGTTGTTTGATTTTTAAATAGTTTATCCCACTATGAGGAAAGATCCAAACATTTTTACAAGCATTATGGTATGACAAGTTCACTTCTTCTAAATCTTTATTTTGCTCAGTGGCCCAATTACTGGCTGTATGCCAAGATATCAATTCCATGTTCTTTGGAGTTTAAATCTGTTACTAGAAAACATATCAATAGACAATGGAAAAGTGAATCTACTCCTTTAGCCACTGAATTTATGAATATTTCAACTGTTGTTTGTCTAAGAGAATTAGCTACTCTCAAGGCAAGAGCAAACAAAATGACCACTGAACTTAACTGTTGGATAAAACTAATTTCGCTTTTAGATATGATAATATATGGTTTTAATGCTATGAATGAGGAGGAAATAGGAGTTACAAAAAGTAGGAAAAGGGGAAAAAGCAAGTGGAGGAACATACACAAGGACACAGGGAAGGTAAAAGTGGGAATGGGAGAATTAGGATGGTTATACTTTTTTGAGTGACAGGTGCCTATTTTTATGATTGTTAGATAGGGAAGGATGTAAGGGGAAAACAGGGAAGCCCTGACATGAATAGTGCCCTTAAAAGCTATAGTCATTTACTAGGTTGTAGTCTAGAGAAATGTGATAGTCCTCTTATTGTCTGACATATTGAAGTTGTTGACATATGACAGACACCATTGGGCAGCTATATAATGTAAACAGTTGTGGTGACACCATCACACAGATTAAAAATACATGGCATGGCATACTGATGTTAGGGTGTAAGCAATGGCATCAAAATGTATTTCATGGGTCATTGTGACTAAATTTCTTAATACTTCTGCTCTTTAGAGTCACCACAGGCCTGACAACTGCAATACATTTCTCCATGTTCCTTCCAGGGACTTACCTCTGCATATTCACTGCACTTATCAGATACTCATGTGAGTTCATGAATCCAACCGAGCCTCTTAGCATTGCATAGATTAATTGAATGATGAATTAAATCTGGAGTTCACAAACCTTCATTCAAATGAGGCTATTTAGCACAAGGACCATGCTAGAAGCTTCAAAACTGCACAATAAAAGCAACTATATCTACTGTGGATCTCATTGTATAAAGGAAGATTTGTACACAGCAAACATTGGAGCATTGCTCTACCTGCATTACACTGCTTATTACAAGCAAAAAACTTTTAGCAGTGTCAGTGCCACAACTGGTAGCACACTCTCCTTTGGTGAAGAAGACTATGGGTTCTGCTTCCTTATTGGGTAGATTCATTGCGTAAGGGGATGCTGTTCTCATGAGTGTTTCATCCTTCAGATGAGAAGTTAACCAAAGGTCCCATTTGTTTGAAATGATGGTACCTTAAGTGAATGTAAAAGATCCTACAACACCTATCAAAACAGTAGGGGTCCTTTATTTATTTATTTACATCTTTTTACATTATGTACATATTTACATTTTCACACACACACACACACACACACACACACACACACACACACACACACACACATATATATATATATATATATATATATATATATATACATATTTACTTTACAAAGTTATACAATTATTTAAGTAACTTTTATTTCATTTCCTATGCATTATCTATTGTTCATATTTACATACTTATTAATTCAACCACCACTCCTTTTTCCATAACCATAATCTTATCTTTTTTAATATTTATTACAATGTCTATTTTCCAATAAAGATAATTTCATTAATCCTCTCATTCCATAATACCCATACCGCATAAAAGACTTTTTATTCAAATTAAATTTTGATTCTTTACTATAATAACCATATTCAGTCATATCCATATTTATACTATCACTGCTCTTGAAATTTCCAAAAAAATTTGTACATAATTTATCCACAGTTTTTTAACATTTTTAACTGTTTTTTACATTTCAAAAGACATGTTCTGATGTTTCTTCTTCACCACAGTACAAACATATTCTTTATTTTTTTTTGTACAGCATATTAGCTTTTACTGGTAACTTTTTATTCCCAATCTCCATAAAAAATCTTGACATTCAGATTTATCACTACACCATTTCTTTCTTTCTTTAATTGTTTTAATCTTTTCCCTCTGGTACATTTCCCATGGGGTTAACACAACAATATGTTTGCGTAAGATATATATATATATATATATATATATATATATATATATATATATATATATATATACACACACACACACACACACACACACACACACACACCATGTTTTTCTATCTTCTTCTATTTCATCGATCTTTATTTTCCCACTTTTTTTATCACGCTACTCCTCTATTTATTCATTATAACATTATTTAATTCTCTTACTACTTTGTATTGTTTCTCCAGATTTGTCATACATATATTTAAATATTTTAAATTCAATTTTTTTTTCATTTAACCATTTCAAAACCTTATACAAATGTAATGATGCAGCACACACTATTAGATTTAAGATACCTAGTCCTCCATCTTCTTTGCTCATATATAATAGTCCTCTTTGAACAGGATTTAATCTAGCATGCCACATAAAAGAAAAAATATTTCTAACAATGACTTCTCATATATTATCTGAATCATAAAAACACTTGATATATATATATATATATATATATATATATATATATATATATATATATATATATATATAAGAAGATGGAGGACTAGGTATGTTAAATCTAATAGGCAAGTACAAATATGACTCAGTCATTGTCCATGCTGGTGTGAATGACCTGAGACGTACCTGCCTGGACTACATGAAAAGAGACATAGAGGAGCTCTCTGAGCATGTAGCCCAGGCCGGTATGACCCTGACCTTGAGTAGCATCTTACCCTCACCAAGAATGATGCCACAATATGAAGACAAGATGATCAATTTCAACAACTGGCTTAAGTATTGGTGTCATTTAAAGGGGGATCCAATGCCTGTCAGCCTGGGATGACATGCTCGACAAGCCACGATGTTTCGCTAGGGACAGCTAGCACCTGTCACCCCTGGGCATTCGGATATTGGCAAAGGCTCTTGCTACCCCCATAGTGCCTGTTTTAGGCAAGGCTCAAAAGACAAACCCACCTCCATAGGTATCACAAGGGATAAGTAACTAAGAGTAATGCTACTCAACGCCAGACGTCTAAACCTCAAGATGCATGCACTCGAAACTCTCCATAGCATGGAGAGCATTAATATCTGTGCAGTAACAGAAACCTGGTTCAAGGCTTCCGAGAGCAACCCAGCACTACCAAGTTATACCTCATACCATGCTTTTCAGCCACAAAACTTGGACCGAACCACAAAAGGAGGGGGAGTATCAATATTCGTCAAAGATACCCGCACCTCCAGGTTGGTGGCACAGCACGAAGCATCAGAGACTATCCATGTGCAACTAACAGTGGGTAAAACTGCCTTCCAGTTTATAGCCTGCTGCAGACCACCCTCCCAAACCCAGGAACCCCATTCAGCCTTCCTGAGAACACTGGAAAATATAAAGGTCTCTCCAAACACCATTATATTGGGCGACTTCAACTACCCAAACATAGACTGGGAGCACTACTCTAGCTCCAACACCCTAGCCCAAAGGTTCCTAGAATTTATAAACTCAAATGCTATGGAACAACTTGTTACCACTCCCACAAGAGGGGAAAACATACTGGACCTGATCATCACCAACATGGGGACTCTATGCTCCAGACCAGAAGTGTATCCCTCACTGGTAAGATCAGACCATAAACTAATCTCACTGGATATTCACATCCCAACTCCACCCCCTTCCCTGAAAACCACAGTGAAAAATTTCTCTAAAGCAAATTTCACACTCCTCAAAACCGAGGTGGAATCCTTCAAAGCCCCTGAGCCTCTGGAAAATACGGCCCAGACCGCAGAATCCTTCATAAACGCATTCTATGAACACCTTCAGGAATGCATGGATCATGCAATCCCAAATAAAACCAAGACCCAATCCTCCAAAGGCAAATGTCCTGTCTAGTGGACCCCAGCCATAAACAAACTATACAATAGAAGGAGGAAGCTACTACATGATAGAGCAAAATCCCAAAAAGGGAAGGCATCTCTGATCAGTATTAGCAAAAAACTACGGGCAATCGTCTAAGGCCAGCTTCGAGAGAAAAATTGCACAGGACACTAAGGATAATCACAAGGCTTTCTTTAGTTATGTTAGGAACCTGGGTGGGAATTGCCAGATATGCTCATAATTAGTCCAAAATGACAAAAAATACACCGAACCCACAGACATTGCCAACATCCTAGCTGACAGGTTCAGCGCAAACTCCCCCCCTCCTCACCAAAAGGGCAAATGTCTATCCCAGCAGAGTGCTGCCCCCCTGACATCTCAGATGCTGAGGTAAGAGCTGCCCTCTCCAAAGCAAAAAACACAGCATCAATGGGACCAGACGGTGTCCCAGGCTGCATCCTACATGAACTCCAAGAAGAGCTAAACCCAAACATAAAACTACTGTTCAATCTCAGCCTTACTACAGGATATGTACCCAAAGAGTGGCGTACAGCAACAGTGGTCCCTCTCCACAAAGGTGGTGCCTCAACTGATCCTGGAAACTATCGCCCCATAAGCCTGACTAGCTTGGTCTGCAAAGCTATGGAAAGGATCATCATGGACCTCATAAATAATGATATTGGGGACCTACAGACACTGGATCTTACCCAGTTTGGCTTTGTTAAAGGCAGATCCTGCCTCTTAAACCTGGTTGATTTCTTTGAAACAGTCACCAAGGCCATTGACGAGGGGAAGGTGGTCCACACAGCCTATCTGGACCTCGCAAAAGCCTTCGATACAATACCCCACTTGGGCATTATAGATAAGCTCACCAGCTTAAATATAAATCCCTATATCACTAGATGGGTTGCAAACTGGCTCAAGGACAGAACCCACATGGTTAGAATTGCTGGAGCCATGTCAGACTCCAAACCAGTTACAAGTGGCATCCACAAGGCTCAGTCCTGGGACCTCTCTTGTTCGGTATATATTTCTCGGAGGTATAGGCCAACACGGAAGGACTGTGGCTGACCAAGTTCGCAGATGACTGCAAACTGGGCGCCATAATCGACTCTCCAGCTGACACAAGCATCCTCCAAAAGGGCCTCATAGAAACAGACAACTGGTGCCAGAGCCATGGCCTCAAGCTAAATGCCAAAAAGTGTATAGTCATCCCCTTTGGCAAAAACAAACTGCCCACAAATTACCACATAGGTGGTAATCCATTAAGTACAGAAGAAGTAATTAGGGACCTGGGGACCCAAGTTGATAGCAATCTCTCATTTGACAACCACGTGGCCGAAGTGGTTAGAAAAACATTTTATATAGCCCACCTAATCATGAAGGGATTCACATCTAGATCAGGGGAGGTCATCGTGCCTCTTTACTCATCCCTCATTAGGCCCATAATTGAGTACAATGCCCCTTTTGGGATGTACCTTACCAGACACCCGCAGTAACTGGAAAGACCCCAAAAGTACCTCACCAAGAGGATCAAAGGGCTCAAACAGATGCCATATGCTGCCCAGTTAAAGAAACTCCAGCTCTACTCAGTGGCATACCGCCTGCTCAGAGGCGATCTGTGCCTGATGTATAAAGCCATGTCCAACCCGGAATTAATGGACATGCTGCACCACAGAAAATCCATATCCCATTGAGCTACGCGCTCGAGAGACTTGAACCTCAGCACTGAAATAAATAGGACATGCTGGAGGGACAGATTCATAACCCAGAGGCTCCCTTCACTTTGGAATGAAATCCCAGTCCTGTTAGTTGACTCTCTTCAAGAGGAATCTTGATGAGTAGCTGGGAGATCGTAGGTTTACCCCAGGTATCACTTCTGTGTCACTGTTAGACAGAGGCACAGTATACTAATCTCGAAAAAGGGCATAGCAAAATTAATTTAAAATGTGTGGCGAAAGCCAAACACACTCTAGCTAGGCTTATAAATGCCCTAGGGCAGATAGCCTAGTATGAACCTATGAACCTATATATATATATATATATATATACATATATATATACATATATATATACATATGTAGATAGATATATATATAGATATATATATGCTATTATACCTACTAGTACTGAATTAATCAGACTTACATTCTTCTTATAAGCTAATCTTAAGGATTTCCATAAAACACAACTAGTTTTTAATCCCTTTAATACTGTATACCATTTTTTTCTATTGCCTTCCTTATCAAAATTTGTTCCGAACACAGAGATTTCTTTCATAGAGGATTGTATACCTTCTATTTCTATTTTGTCTCCCATTCTTTTACTTTCCTATTTATTTAAAGTCATAACTATTTCTTAGAAACAACTAAATAAAATATCTCTCATCAATTCTCTATTTTAGTTGTTATAATATCATCTGTATATGATATCATAACTGGGATTTCCACATTTATAAATTTAAATATTTTATATTCTTCATTTTACAATTAACCTCACTGACTACTGTATTCATAACTAAAGCAAATAAAATGCTACTCATAGGACACCCTTGTCTTATGCCATTGCACATGTCTATTTCTTTATTTAGCAAACCATTCAAAAATAATCTTATTTTATTACTGTTATATGCTGACAAACATACTTTCTTAATTTAGTTGCTAACATTATACATTTCCATTATTTCCACATCATATTATGTTGCATTGAATCGAATGTTTTATTAATATCACGTACCATAAGTTTTATATCCTCTCTCCTTTTTAATATATCATCCACTTTTCTCTCAAAATCATTAATACATCTTGAAACCCCTTTCCTTTCATAACATATACACTTTCCTCCATTTTGCATCTTAGTCTCAAACATTTTCTGTATTATTTTCATAAATATCTTGCAGTCCATGTTATTTAACGCTATTGGTTCCAATTCTTTATATCTTCCATTTCTCCTTTTTCCATATAAATTTGAATATTTTACTGCATAATTCCTTATGATTAAAACCTTAATTCAACCATTCATTAAAAACACATAACACTTATTTTTCTCTCATTACACTAGAATTTTATACATTTCAAATCCCATTACATCCGGACCAGCTACTGATTCTACATTTAGCCATTTAAACACATTATCTAATTCATATAAAGTAATTTCTTTCTCAAATTCCCTATTAATTTGAGCAGAGAATTGTTTTCCTTTCCATATCCTCATGCTTTGTCTAGTTTTTTTTTCTAAACATATCTTCCATATAACTTACAATTTCCTTTATATGTTGTTGACCTTTTCTTTAAATTTCCTTTTTCATCTTTCATTTCTGTCATTATACTACTATCCTCCTTTACTATCTAACTTAAATATGCTGATACGTCTTCCTTTCTACTGTGTAAGAAATATCTTTGTTCATTCAAAAATGCCTTATTTTTTTCATAATGTCTTTTATAAATTTCTTTCTCTTTTTCATATTATCTGTTCTGTAAATTCTCTAATGCATCTTTATATGTTTTACTATATTCCTGCTTTTCTTTCTTTCTTACTTTACTCTGGCAATGTAAAACACTTCTTTTATATTTCTCTTAAAAGTAATTTGCCATTCAGGCCAACTATAATAAGATGCTTTCATAGTAATATAATCATTCCGTACTTGTATATTTTTCCTTTTCATTCCATTGTTTTCATTTATTCTGTTTAACCATTTATATATTCATATATTCGTTACTATCATATATTTCCATCCATTTTACCAAGTGATCTGAAAAAAAAACTGTTGCAATAGTTTCCTCCTCAGCTATGCATATTCCTACTGATGTTATAAAATAGTCAATTTCAAATTTTAAAATATCCCTTCTGTATGTCCTTGAGTTTCTATTCCATATAACTAGTTTCCCACATTTCATAACTTCTATAATTTTTACTTACATATTTCCTCTTTTCTTTTTGTTTCCCCTTAAATCACAATTAAAATCTCCTGTTATTATAATATGCATATTTACAACTACATAATCTATTACCTTTTGAAATATATCTCCCTTTTCCTTACAGGTCATATAAGCATAAATGCATCTATATCACGTTATTGAAATCTTACTACATCGAATCACTAAAGGTCGACCTCTAGTGATCGATGTAGTAAAACATTGAAAAACATTAAAAAAAACCCAAAACAAACAGAAATAAAAACTAACTAGCGTAGGCAGGGGGCAAGCCCCCCTGCACCTCCCACACCCCCCCTACTTAAATATTCCAACTCCGAGACCGCACTACATTAAGGTAAATGGAAATCTCCCCCTACAGACATTTCTGTTTACCTGCACAATGCCCTATACTTTCAATGTTGTGGTGCTGACAATATCAGCTTCGATATTGTCGGCTTTCAACATCATGAAGTAGACCTGCATAAATAGCTATAACTTTATAGACCTTTCCGTGCCATCTTATATTTGCAATCATTAGTCTTTCCATTCTAGCTAATATGATATCTAAAAATCTTCATCACTCTTCTATATAATATTGATATTCCTAAACAGTGTTCATTTCCCATATTCCAAATTATCTTCCTATCCCATATTTTTTCTGTCTGTAATCTTTCTTCATTTGTCAAAAACTTTATATCCCCCAAAATAAGAATATCCACATCACAATTGCAGAATTCTAAAATCCCTACCCTTCTTATTATATTTTCAATATTATTTACATTAACTGAAAGAATCGTTATAATGCTTTGTTCTCTGTTAATTAATTTAAAGAATACAATTTTCTTCTTGTACTATGTTTTTTAATGCTTGCCATCCATTTCCTTTCTTCTTTTCTTTTATAGCAATTTATATCAATACAATTACATTTCCTTTTTCTATCTTTTACTCTTGTACCAATAGAATTTATTTTCCTCTTACTACTTTCCAACTTATATCCAATTCATCACTAACTTCCGATTCTATTCCTATTTTCTCTCCTTCATCTTTTCCTATACCATCTTCCTTTTGTTTTTCTGCAATTTCATCTATTTCTATCTCATCTTCATTTTAGTTTTTTTTATCATTTTCCTAATTTTCAATGTTTGTTTCATTCTCTTTTTCTTTACAGTCCATCTATATATGTCCAATTTTTTTACATTTCTAACATTCATTTCTTTGCAATATGTCCTGTTTTCCCACATATATAACATTTCTTTTTATAAGAATTATTCACTAAATGCCATTCTTTCCCACAAAAAACATGTTATTGGTTGTCCCTAATATTTCACAACTCCTTGTTAGCTTCAACATTTATGATACACAGAATATGTACAATTTTATCCCTTTCCAATTTTAAAACAACTTTACAATCCCATCTCCTGGTTCATACACCCCTATTATCATAGACTTTTGAAATATACATTACTTCTTTACAAATATTTTTCAAATGTCCTTTCCTCTTTCTATCGCTGTTTGAAACCATATGTGTGGTTTCATTTTTGTCTCTCGAAAAGATGCTTTAATCATATGTTCATTCCATGGGTAATCATACCCCTGCTTTCCATACTGACACAAAATGGTTTCCATACCTTGTGCAGTTTCAAAAAAAATGTCACAAAATGTCACTTTATTAAAAATAAAAGGTCTTACCTCTTATGTTTTAATGCCCAATGGTAAAATTGGAATTCCCCGTACCTCATATCTATTCTGTTTCTGACTTCTTTTACTTTGTATTCTCACCACATTTTTTATATATCTTGTCTTTCTTTTGTTCTTAGTGTCCCTATTGGTAGTCATGACTCTTTCTGCATAGGTTTTCTTTAACTGTGTACTGCCCCTTTAATTGTCATTTTTGCTTCCTTCTCCTCCTCCTATATCTTTTCCATAATATCTCCCCATGATACTTCATTCTCTGGCTCACCAAACTCAATTAAATCCTTTAATAAATCATTCCTCAACCCACCTGATTGGAGGGTTGTAACTATTTATTCCTCTCTAATCAGCTCCCCATCTCAATGAATAACTGTTTTTGAAACAACACTTCTGAATCCTATGCTTCTTCCACAATGTCTTTCATTGATCTGGCATTTGCCTCTGCTCCATCCATTGCATTCTCCATCTTGTGCACCATTCTTCCAGCCACTGTTGTGCTAGTAATGGGACATGCTCATGTACTAATGTTTCTGCTAGTACTGATTGCAAGTAGGGGAAGTTCCCTAATACCCTGGTAAAATTTCCCCTTGGGTCTTCCCTAAAATGAGCCTATCATCTTAGTGGGACTAACCTGATCAACAAAGGATAAATAAAAAATGTATAAATAAGAAAGATGTAAGTGAATGCAGAATGGTACTTGTTCCATTTTTGCTGCACTACTTCTCCTTTAATTGTGCACTTTGATGACAGCCATGGCAATGTGATACTGCAGTTAGTTAAGTTACTAAGTGTTAATAACAATCATGATCCCACTGTAGGTGGAACTGTGTACAGGGTAGGGTCTACAATCAAGGCAGAAAAATAGAGGGTATGTGATGTGCCATCATACCTCTTAACTGTACTGATTTTTGCAGAATGTCCACATTTTTACATTTTTGGTCTGTTCCTCATAAAAATTGTGTTGTTTTGACATGTCATTGGAATGATCTAAGGATTAAAGTCACTAAATAATGTAGTATTTAAGTTTCACATTTTATATCCTTCAGAAAATGCATGCTAACACAAATCCTGTTATTCTAGCAACTAAATTTATAACAGCAACATTTAAAATCTGTCCCTATTTTTGGACCTTTGTCCTCCCATTATGTCCGGCTTTGTCCAGATTTCTTCCAATAAGAGCTTGAGAGGTATTTGTGCCATGGTGGTAGAGCCCACACAGTTCAATGCTATGTATCCATGTAAATTTTGCAGATAAAGTAGTACTACCTTTAGGTCAAGGAATGTGTGTTCCACAGTTCCACAGTTCCACAGTGAATGTTGATATGCAAGTATTAGAAGGTGTTCTACTGACTGCACTAATGCTGTGGTGTCTTCTCTGGGGTGTTTTCATATGTCAAGTGTGTAGTATTCTGTGGGAGTCCTGTATTTACCACTCCTTTTTTTGTTAAGATTGCTAACAAAATTTAAATAAAAAAAAAAGTGCTGAGGGTTGTGTGTACTTTTTTCTATGTGGAGAGTGAGCTAGCACAGTCCGGAGGCATGCATAGACTTGTAGTCAACATTCATCCAAGCAGTACTCTTTCCCTGTTGTATCCATACCTGCTTAACAATCTACTGACATGAGCTGCAGATTTGAGGAAGGTGTCTATAGCAGGAGTAGTACTTGTAAGCATTTGGGGATGGGGAGATGACGTTACCACTGGGTCATTTCATTTGTAGGCTATAGATCCATGGGTTCTTCAACAATGATACCTAACTTGCCTTATTCAGGAATCAATGTAGGGGAAGTATATTCCTTGACCTGTGTAGCAGTTTGGGTCCTCACCTTCTACATCTGTGCCAGGGTGCTCTATGTCTGACCTGTCGAGGCATGGTAGGCTACACTCATGCAGACATAGGGGAATGCCTGTGAACATCTTGATATGATTAGTGTTGTCATCTTGTGGAACACCCTGTTGTAGACCCATATCTTTCTGTGGAATGCACCCGGATACTTTCCTATGTCCTATAAGGGGTGCTTGTGCTGTGAGCCCAGTTACAGAGAACAACATAGGAGCAGTGTATGTCACTAACAGGATGGTTGCCAATAACAGGCAATCATATCCTGTGCTGGGTTTGTGCCACCTCCTAGGTCAGAGGTTGTACCAAGATGCCAATGAAATATGCTAATATTCTTCAAAGAATATATGAAGCCATTACATTTGCCTATGTGGTCTATGCATATACAGATGCCATGAGTTGTCCCTCATGCACCCATGTGTTTACACTGTATCCACATCAGGGTACTTTTATACCCCTGTCAAATGTCAATAAACACTTAGAAATGCAATACAGATAACATTGTCACTCATATTCCATCGCACATGTAGGGAGTCTCCCATACCTGTTGAAATGTAACATGTATCTTGCCATCTTTGGCCCAAACATGTGTAGCTGCATGGGCATATATTGTATGACTTTCTAACATCTCACATGCATATATACTTGCATTTACAAGTTTATTTCAATTTCAGTTTGGTAATCTTCCTCAGCCATGATCCAGGCCCCAATATGCAACAAAAGAAACAGGGGAAGCAAAAAAAAAAAAAAAAGCAGAGCTTTGTAGTATCAGATCATTGTAGCAATTAACAATGATGTTTACAATTAACAATTTTAAAGGTCCAGATGCAGTACAAAATCAGTAATTAATACAAGTAAGTGCACAAATTCTTCAGACTTATAAACCACGATGTTGATTCAAGTTATAATTTAATGTGAAATTTTACTGTCGTCTTTCTAACCATTATCTTTAAAGCATATATAAGCATATTCGTTGGATAGATGTTCTTTTAATTTACCTTTAAATGGACCCAAAATCTGTTGCTTTTTCTTTTCTAATAGTAGGTCATTCCAAATAGAAGGTCCTAGAATTTTGAAGCAATGCTTATTAAGAGTAATGACTTCTTCATGATTGCTCCTAAGGGAAAAAAGTCGTTGTCTAATTGGCAGTTTTGTTTTAAGGAGGAGGCAGTGTCTTTGTGTGAATCTTTTGAAGAGCAAAAAGCTAAGTAAAATGTAGTTCTACTATTTATAAGCAACCAGCTGAAGTAGTTCAAAAGATTTCAGTGATTGGTACGAGAATCAGAAAGTAGGTGAAATTTGCATATTTTAGCTGTATGTAATTTATGAATGTTGGAGTTGGAAGGTAGTACAATTACTAGCAGGTCATATTGATTTTTATGGATGAGAGCATTTCTGGTTAACGCATGACAGATGGAGATGAGAGAAGATACTGTAGCACAGATTCAAATGGGCGAGTGTTGTGCTGACAACTTTGACAGTATGCAGAGCAAAGAATAAAGATGGGGTTAAAGTTAGGCCAAGGTATCTTTGTTTTGTGACATTTGTGATTGAGTTGCTATTCATATCTTTTATTTCCAAATGGGAGAATATTTTACTGATTTTGGATTGAAGCAAACATCATTGCACAGGACTTACTTGGGTAGATAAGAAGTCTATTGTTTTTGGTCCAGTTAAATAAGATGGAGAAAGATGTCTGCAGTTTTTATTGGAGATCAGTTGAAGTTAGGCTTGTTTAAAAAAGTAGCAGGCCATATGCATGCATAATTATAAGGAGATCTGCCAGGCCATGTTTTAAATTATTAATAAAAAGTGAAAAGAGAGGTGGGCCCAGAAGAAACCCTTATGGGATGCTGGTATTGAAGGTGTCACTTTCAGTTGTCATGCCCAAGGGTGGGAAACATTGACAAAATAAATTAGCCCATGGTGAAAATGAGATCCTGCTACAGACCCTCAATGAGATGGTTATCAGATGTTCCTTCATGACAAATCTCACCTGGCCTTTAATGCTTATGTCTAGAAGACACTATAAGAAAATGTAGGCATACATGTGGACAGGGCAATCAGCTTAAACCACCCACAGCATGATTTGTCATTAGTAGACACAGAGCACTCTGTCCTCTATGCATGCAAATCATGCCTGTGACCTTTCCAGGTCTAGGATGTTCCCACGGATAGGATGCACATGGTCAGTGCATACATGTCTTGCAGGTGCCCTTGACCTGTCGACCAGATCTCAGCATCATCTGTTGGAGCTGTGTCCCAGTGCCCAAAAAGATACACACACACACACACACACACACACACACACACACACACACACACACACACACACACACACACACACACACACACACACACACACACAACATGCACATGTGTATCTGCAGATCTGCAGTACCCGTCACTACAGAATCACATGACACTGGATCCAGGTGTACCACACAAAGACATTTTACTGAGGACACCACCCCCTACATAGGTAGAGCTCAGACACACACACACACACACACACACACACACACACACACACACACACAAAACCCTCATATCCAACCTCTCACACACACACACACACACACACACACACACACACACACACACACACACACACTCTGCCATGGGGGGCTCCCCACCTGTGAATATGATGGCAACTGCTCTCTGCTCTCAGTACTGTGTTACCTGGATAATCCATGTCTGTTGCACAGCATGGCCATTCTGTTCATTGTATAGCACAACCTAGGTGTAAGTTTGAATGCGCCATTTTTTTATATGTATTTCTTATTCCAGCTCATAGTTATGAACCAAACACATCATCTTAGTTATTGCCATGGTATACTAAGCCCGCAGACAGATTCCCCACAAGCTTCTAGTCTGGTACCTCCTCCACTAATGAGTCTAGGACTTCCTCTTCCTGAATGTCTCTGCAGTGCTGTAACTGTTTGTTTGTGTACAAAACTGTTGTGCAACACTGCACACACTGATAAGATGTTACTGCATGTTGCACAGTCATACTATAGTGCATCAATAGCTACATCTCTACAGATGAAGAGGACCCTTAGAAGGCTGGAACACATTTGACAGTGACTTAGGTCTGTAACAGGGCATTTTAATAGACAATCTCTGCCATAGTCTGTGGATTTCTAATGGGTGTCTTAACCATGAGGCTAAGGTATATATGGAATCACCAATACAATTGTCCTGTGGAGAATCACCTGCACAAACCACTGATATACACAGCTGTCAGATGTAAGAATTGTGAGCACTGCCTAGGTGGCCTGCTGACAGACTATATATTATACAAAGGAAGAGTATCCTCGAAGCTGATGTCTGGGATATATCCACCATGTCTCCAGCTGGTCCCTGAAAGACCCAGTAGCACCAGCATTCTTAGAATCATACATACTTTGGTGCTCATAGGGATAGGTACCGTGTGTCCCATGGGCCTGCATATCAGGGTGACCCATCTCAATCAGCTCTTGCACAATGCCTCTATCCACATAGTAGTCATTGACAATTTCTGTGTCTTGGAGGGCATGGTATGTTAATTGTAGATGGATGACTCAGACCCAGCAAGGAAGATGATGCACACTTTTATGACAATCAGCAGTGACAATAGCCTCTTCATATGCATATTGACTAATGCAGTAGTTACAACACACATCTTTTGATGGAATGTCTCCTGTAACTCCAAGATTTTTCTGCAGTCAACAGCCCTGGTGAAAATGTCTTCCCTTGTGGAATATATACATTCCTGAATCATTCTGCCATTTTGTCTACCCTCCTTTGAATCCGTATTTGCCCTCATTTTAATAATGTTGTTAATTTCTATGCCATTATACCACCATTTGCATATTATGCAGGTTGAGGGATTTCAAGATTTCTGCAGTCATGTTCAGTGTGACTCTAAATTGCTCCATCTGGTACTTAGCCAACGACAATGCAAAAACTCTTTCTGAATAACAGCCATATTTGAACACAAAACAATTTGCAAATGTGGCATACTCAGTTCACACACACACATACACACACACACACACACACACACACACACACACACACACACACACACACACACACACACACACACACACACACGCACACAGGCACTCTGTAAGCTATTAAATTCCACATGTACATACTTAATCATCACATACACTCCTATTACATTGCATCACATTCCACACCAGCACACTTTTACCCTTACACATTTTTTGTAGGGGTAAAAGCCATCCTGCACCTTGTTCAACCCCCTAAGTAATACATACTAACTCCACAGTCACAAAAATGTAGGGGAAAGGACATGTACTGTTATAGGGCAACACTGCTTATTACTATAACTACTCACAACACACTCGACAACCACTCAAATATACCCAGTATAATATATGTACCAAATATCAATACTACCACACACACAAACGCGCAGACACACACCATCACATACGTCATATACTTATCACACAACAGAATCCAATACATGTGATTAGTTCACAGTTGCTAACATTCACACTCGACCACACTCATGGTCATTTTCCACATACCGTACAACACTCAATAACCTATTTACTTGAGAAAAAGAATGGCATGCATACAATACACACACACACACACACACACACACACACACACACACACACACACACACACACACACACGCTATTTTTTATAATAGGAATGCCTTTATATGCATTTTGAAATATCAGGTAAATGTAATTGTGCTTTTGAGTGGTCATTTAAAATGTATTCAGTTAAAATTCCTTAGTTCTGGACCTTTTTTGTAAATACAGTAAACCCTCTGATCCTGATTGCACTGTCTTTTTAATGTTGTCTTCTTGCTTGAATTAATATAATTGGGATACTGTCTGGAAAAGCTGAGGAAAAACTTGAGTCTCTGCTATACTTAAATTGAACTAGCTTAAACCATCAAAACAGACCATCTAGCATTGCATTAAGGAAATAATGCAGATTACCTGATGAAGTGTTCATTTCTTTTTCATAACTGTCATACTAGTCAGGAATATAAATTGATCCACCAAGAACAGTCAAAACCTACCTCCCTAAAATTGTTCCTGTTTATTTTTGTTTCCTCTTACCATGTGCCATTTGCCATGCCTGAAACGTATCCCAAATGTCTATAGCAAGGCATAAAGGAGAGAGGGGCATCTCAGCAAAGAACCATCAAGAAAAAAGGAATATTTTCTGCCGAACCCTCTATTTAATCTTTGGCACCCATGCATGGTGTGCAAGGACCTCGTCCTTTATATATTCATTGCCATGTGCATGCTTCTCTCACTAAGTGATTTACTTCTGCTTCTTCACATTTTTTGTTTATTCTACACCATCGGGTGCTGCCAAGAGCTACATTCAGGCTGTAAGTAAGACTCCCATGATATACACCTCAAGAGGAGCCGGTCAAAAAAGGCTAAACTAACCAGTTGTGGTACAATTTAATGCACAATGTAAATTACAGAAATAAAAAAAAAATCACGATTTTGCAAAAAGATTACTGTGGGAACGTACCTCTCAATTCAATGAATTTTCACAGAATGTCCAGATTTTTGCTTCATACTTTTGGTCTGTTGCTCATAAAATCTGTGGTTTTCTGGCAAAATCACTGAAGATTGAAGTAACCAAACAATGAAGCACATTTGATATTCAGACTTTATATCCTTCAAAAATGCATGCTAACACCAAACCTGTTATTCTAGCAACTTTTTAAATTGATAAGAGCAATATTTAAAATCTGCCCTTTTTTGGACCTTTATCCTCCCATTATTTTAGGCTTTGTCCAGATTTCATGCTCTAAGAGATTGAGAGGTATGTGTGGTGAACTAGGGTTATTCAGATCAAATAAGTAAAGTCAGTTCTGTGATGCAAAAGGCAAAAAGAAGAAATAGTTTTCCTTTACTCATCTGTAGGGCACCCAATTTTGCACATGCATGCTTGCAATATCAATGCCTGCCACCAAACTATATGAGTTTCTTAGGGTGCTCCTAAGAAGCAAATAATAGGCTCAATGCCACATGTCTAGTTTCAAATTTCTATGACTCTGAAGTGAACCATGGGATGTGAAAACAATGCTGCTTGGACAGGACCACACCCACTACTCAGTATTAACACATCCAGTGCTGACCACGGATAAGGCACCATGTGTACTGTCTTCCATCAGGAGTCTCTGTACACACCCATACATGCATATAAATTCACATAAGTCCAAGAAAACAATGGAGGCAGAGCACAGTTGATGCAGTCTTATTCACATTCCATAAAGTAAAATATTGGCCCATTTGGTTTCACAGTTTCAAAAATAAAGCAAACAATAACTTCATAACACTGTCCAGTCCACACATCCCTCCCAGATTATAGGTAAAATGAAAGTATTGGGGCGGCAGACCACTTACAGGCCCAAGGGAAATCTAGGCTTGCAGTTCTATCCCAGGTCTTACTTTCATCTCTCTCTCTCTCTTATAGCATGTACTTTCACAAGGTATCGTCCACTGATTACTCTCCAGAGGTTAGTTTTGACCTGGTCCTCTCTCACTGCACACTTCCAGGTCTTCCTTTCAGATGATCCTTCAGCGAGGTACTATCTTCTTGAATTTAGCACTCTAGCTACTCCATTTTATAGCATAGTAATTGTCATTTAAAGCATTGTGATCTTTCTAACTGCGGTGAGAATGTTCCCATGCTCCATACATTCTGAGAACAGATTTAACAGCACATACGCATTGTCTATAAGCAATGTGTTACAAAATGCACACACACATATACCACACATACATTCTTTAAATCACAGATTTACATTTACACTCATAAACACACACACACACACACACACACACACACACACACACACACACACACACACACACACACACACACACACACACACACACACACACGCACACATGCGCGCACACGCGCACACGCGCACACACACACACACACACACACACACACACACACACACACACACACACACACACTCATACATGCATACATACTCGGATGTATGAATGCAAATATGCTACCTATACATAAGAACATAAACATCACTCTCACAGATACACATGCACGCTCATAAACGTAACACAGGCATAGACACGTATACACATGTATGAATACAAGTGCATATACATTCAGCCACCCATCACAGTCACAGGCGTAAATGCAATCTCATGAAAAGACATACTTACACATGCACAACATTATACATGCAAAAACAAACACACACACACACACATATGAATATATATATATATATATATATATATATATATATATATATATATATATAATCTATATTATATATATATATATATATATATATATATATATATATATATATATATATATCTGGGTCCCCTACACATAGCTGAAATTTCACAAAGCTGAAGGCCATATGGCCAAGACCATATGCTCGACTTTTGAAATACCGACCATGCGGAATGGGAAGATTTCCATCTTCCGCACTGTGTTGTGATCTCAGAGTTGGTATAATTAAATTTCGGGGGGGGTGCACTGGGGCTCCCCCCCCTGCTAACAATATGAAGGTTAGTGTTTGTTTTGTTATTTATGTTTTTTAACATGATCAAAATTTCAAAAGTCAATCATATAATCTCGGCCATATGGTCTTTGCCTTTGTGAAATTTCGATTGTGTATAGTAGACCATATATATATATATATATATCTATATGTGTGTGTGTGTGTGTGTGTGTGTGTGTGTGTGTGTGTGTGTGTGTCTGTGTGTGTATAAATATATATATATATATATATATATATATATATATATATATATATATGCAAATACAGATACACATATAACCACATTGTTACATTGACAGATACAAAATATTCTTACTTATATTTATGCATGTGGAAACACACACACAAATGCACATTATACACAAAAATTTACACACACATAAATCTGCACATGTACATAAATGACCTGTTGCTGGAAGAAAACTGGTACTATAACTTGTAAAAACAATGGACCACTACCACAGCCAGAAACACCTCGACAACTTTAGTGTAAATCTTCTTTAATCAATGCTTTTGTCATCAAGACTTCATCAGAAATATAAAAAAATACACATAAAATGTTCTTTAAATACTCTTAGCATTGTTCGTAGAGGACATAGAACATTTTATATAGGCATGACTACCAGGCATTTATACATCAGGATTAGAGAACATATGAATAGTATAAAAAGAAAGGACAATAAGAACGCACTTTATAGACATAGCATGGAATGCACAGGTTTTAAAAGATTTTTATTTTCTGTTTTGGAGCAGGAAAATTAAGTTTGAGAGGGGGTAATTTCAAAAATTACTTGGAACAAAGAGAGACCAAATGGCAAATAAATTTAAAAGCAGACAGAACACCAGGATTAAATGATGTGATTAACATTAAATGTTTTTTAAAGGATCGTAGAGGTTATGTTAAAAAATAAATAGAGCTGATTATGTTATATTTCATTTGAATTTTAATTGTTTAATTGATTTAATTGAAGTGGATAATTTGATTGTAGTCCAGTAATGCTGAGAGTATTTAAAGAGTGTTTTATGTGTATTTTTTATATTTCTAATGAAGTCTTGCTGAAGAAAGCGTTGATTAAAGAAGATTTAAGTTACATTTGTCATGGTGTTTCTGGCTGTGGTAGTGGTCGATTGTTTTTACTAGTTTTTCAGTTGACCATGCATTTACCGTTTAATAGTTTTTTTATAGTGCTGCCATGTCTGAAACACAAGGAGATCCTTTGATGGATGTTAGTGTCTATACTATTCAAGGAACTCCTGAACTGAGTTTGACTCAAGCTATGTTAAAAACTATGAAAGACATGCAAAAATCTTTAAAAATATTGGTAAAGGAGCACTCCTGAGTTGAGTCTGTGTGATTTGGGTTGGAAGACAAGACCAAGACTGTCATTGAGGTGAATACCAAAGGACAGAGGGTTATTTCCTACAGGAGAGAAGATTTGATCGAAGAGAGGGCTGTAAAGTCATACAGCATGTATGTGAACGTTGCAGCAGTTCTAAATAATGGTGAGGATCCCTTTACCAATGCTAAAAGGTTAGCTAATCCTGGTGACTTAATGTACAGAGAACAATGTGACTGTCTAAATAAGTTACTTAAAAATATAAAAGTGTGAATATCGAAAATGAATATTTTCACAAATGCATTGAATTGGAAATTGTTCCTAAAGGACTAAGGTTCTTTAGATGTCCTAATGGTGTGTTAGTTAAAGATCTTTTTTTACCTAACTAAAAGAGATTTTTAGTGAAACAGGCATCAGCTTTTTAGAGTTACTTATTGAACGCAACCATGTAACTCTAAGAGAGCTGAAAGAAAAAATTCTTAAGGTCAAACACACTACAGAGTCTAAATTTCAAGTTGTGTTCAGTGAAAGGTCAGAGCATACATTGTTGCTAGAGAACATAGAGCAACATGAAAAAGTCCTTATCTTATACAAAGGAAGAACAATAAACTTGATCGAGATTTACTGGCATATGAAACGGATACTGTATATTCCGTTTTCATTAACAATAAAAATAAGAATTTTTCATCCTTTGGTAAAAATCAACGTGTTCTAGAATCAGTCCACCTTAAACAACGTAGACAGGGGGTTTTCACTACATTTGCGGAAGTAACCAAGAGCGGAAGATTGGGTTTACTCAAAAAGAACCAGGAGGGACTGAATGACATTTTAAACATAGACATTACATCTGAGCTCGTGGCTCAACAAAACGAGGTTATTGAACCAGAAATAAATGGGAAGGAGGCTGAAAAAGAGCTCGGGGCAAAACCAAAAGTTTTTTTAAATGAGAAAGAGCAGAGACCAGTAAAAATGAGGCCTATAGCGACTCGGAAGAAAGGATGAATGGTCTCCGACTCGTCAACGGACAACGAATAAGGTATAACTAACATGAAAGAGACATTTTAAATTTGTCTAGTTTGGAATTAAATGTACATCATTTGGAGCTATTAAGGCTTGGTGTTAATTTTGTGCCTTCAAGGAACGCTGATATTACCAATGCTGTTCTTGATTTAAAGAAATATATTAGAAAATTAAATTTAAATTATATCTTAAAAGATGTAAAATGTACAGAAACTTTATTTGTTAGGCCATCTAGTTATAATCCTTTATTGAATCACATGTTAAAAGTATTTGAAACAGCATGTGAAAATGATAGAGTTGTTAGGTTGAAATAACAGACATTTTGATAATTTAGGTGCCAATTTGAGGGCAACAATGAAAGACTTGTGTAATAAACATATTCAAGTAATGAAAAGTGACAAGGAAGGTATGTTGGTAGTCATGGACCAATGCCAACATGTCACTAAAATAGAGAATATGTTATGCAATGAACATGAATATAAAAGAGTGGAGATTGTGGAAATTCATAAGTGTTATCAATATATTTCTTGTTTTTTGTATGACAGTTTGATGTCTGGGGATTTAAATGAAGCAACATACAACTTATGCAACATTGAGAATCCTAAAATTGATGTTCTGTTTGGAATTCCAAAAGCTCATAAGAGTTTGTTAGACCCTCCATTTAGACCTATAATTTCGTCCCCGAATTATGTGACTGAGGGCATTTCTGTAATGGTAGATACTTTTCTAAAGCCTTTGGTACAAAATATGAAGTATTTTTTAAAGGATTAATGGAATTTTTTGGAGAGCAATAGAGAGTTTGACAATATTTTGGCATTTGATTCCACCAAATGTATTATGTTTATGTTGGATGTTATCTCCTTGTATACTTTTATACTACATGACACAGGTATCGAATATGTAATAGCTTATTTAAGCCAATATACTAAGAAGAGTAGTACTTGTATTATTTTTTATTGTGATTTATTTGAAATTATTTTGAACAATAACTATTTTTTGTTTAATAACAAGTATTACAAACAGGTTCAAGGTATAGCCATGGGCTCACCTGCAGCACCCTCTTTCGCTAACATAGTTATGGGATGGTGGGAACATCATGTTTTAAGGAGTCTCCAAGATCCTTTTCATGTCCTATACTATAAGAGATTCATCAATGACTTAGTCTTTATTATAGAAGGAGTTCCTGAAAAAGTTGAATCTTTTGTTAGTCAGTTAAATACATCTTCTTCCTTTTTAAAATCCACAATTGGAGAAGTTGGCACATGCATAAATTACTTAGATGTAAATTTAAAATAGGATGCAGTAGATAGCAGATTTGTTATTAGCATTCATAGAAAAACAACATTTATGAATAGCTACTTACATTATTCTAGTCAACATCCCAACTTTATAAAAAATAACATTCCCAAGGGACAGTTCATCAGTGCTAGTAGAATGACCAGAGAAGATCATTCCCTTACTGAGGAATTTACATTTATCAAAAAATTGTGTATGGACAGGGGATATGATGAAAGTGTATTAAATGAACAAGTGAAGTATGTATGGGACTGGAGAGAGGTTTGGTATCCACCTATTTTAAAAAAAAGCACTTAAAACAGTTCCCAAAGCAAATGGTAAAATAGAATCTGAAGAAAGACATCTGTGTTTGGATATGCCCAGGACTATTGATGGGGGCATCATTTGTGATGTCATTGAAATAAATTGGAATATAGTTGAAGGGAAACATGATTTATTGAAAGTCGTGGGACCAAGCCCCAGATTTGTGTATAGAAATGATCATAGTTTAAAGACTTTGTTAGAGAAAGGCAGGGATTCCTTTATTATGAATATGACATCTATTAATAGAAGGGTTGGTATGTATAAATGTTATGGGTGCAATATGTGTAGATATATTTTAGGTGGACCATACATTGAATTGCCCTATATTTCTTATACCATTCCAGTCAAGGGAGCCTTTTCTTGTAAAAGTCAAGGAGTGGTTTATATAGCAGTCTGTAGTAAATGCCAACAATTTTATATAGGCATGACTACCAGACATTTAGACATCAGGATTAGAGAACATATGACTAATATAAAAAGAAAGGACAGTAAGAATGCACTTTATAGACATAACATGGAATGCACAGGTTTTAAAATATTTTTATTTTCTGTTTTGGAGCAGGGAAAATTAAGTTTGAGAGGGGGTAATTTCAAAAATTACTTGGAAAAAAGAGAGACCAAATGGCAAATAAATTTAAAAGCAGACAAAACACCAGGATTAAATGATGTGATTAACATTAAATGTTTTTTAAAGGATCACAGATGTTATATTAAAAAATAAATAGAGTTGATTGTTATATTTCATTTGAATTTTAATTGTTTAATTGATTTAACTGATTGAAGTATATGATTTGATTGTAGTCCAGTAATGCTGAGAGTATTTAAAGAGTGTTTTATGTGTATTTTTTATATTTCTGATGAAGTCTTGCTGACGAAAGCATTGATTAGAGAAGATTTACGTTAAAGTTGTCATGGTGTTTTTATTAGTTTTTCTTTTGAGCGTGCATTTACCATTTAATGGTACTATTACTTGGCCAAGGGCACCCATTTTCTACACAGTATTGTTGTAGTAGTGAAGATAACCTCCCCCGTCATGAATACAGCTTTGCTGTTAGGGCAAATTGCCAAAGACATAATCATGTATGGAAAGAATGAAGGCAAGAAGCTAACAGTAGGATAAAGAAGGAGGTCTGTGGTCAGTGCAAATGCTCTAGTTATGTCAGAAAGGAATGCAGTCACATGGTGAAAGGGGTCCTGGAGAGGGTTATGTGGTTGTAAGGGTGAGCACAAAGAAAGGTGGGGTGTCATGTTAAACAGATGTACCTAGAAAGGTAGGTAAACAAAGGGCAAGGTATGAGGCAAGAAGATTGAAATGAAGGAATGAGAGAAGGAATCTGATCATGGTTCAGGAACTGCATAACTGTGTGGCCCTGGGTTTAGGGCATTTAGCTCTTCCATTCCCTGGACCTGGCTGCCAGTGAGCTACAGCAGACATTCCTCAGGTAATTTTGTGTTCATCAACAACATTATCTAGGAATATGAAATATACGTGCTTGCACTTCTGTGCACCTAACTGTGCCTATTCCTACACTTTAACTCACAAATTTGTACTCGATAGCAGTACTCTTTCTTTTATTTTTTCCTTCCATGTTTTATTCTTGTAATGTATCAGCTCCAGCAAATCGGGTTGGTTACATAATACTACCTACTTTATAAAAGTGATTATGTGAGATGCCCTAATTTGCAGTCATCTGGCTCACATCCTGTTCAAGTGTATTCATTTGTGCTTCCTTGATTTTTGAAGTCTGACAAATCCTCAGGGCCATCTCTAGACTTAGATCCATTTCTCTAAGCAAACACTTTTACCTGTTTATCGCTGACTCCCATCACTGTTGCATCTTTGATGAATCACCCACTGTGGCAGAATTGCAGGACTTGCATTTTAATTTGAGATCTGTTACAAGGTGTTAGTTCTTCCACATTTCTGCTATTTTCAGTAATCTAACCCCTTGTAAGACTCTTTGTTGAAATGTAAGCAATTTGTTTTTCACTATCTGTATTGTAACTTGTTCTCTTTCCTAACCGTATATTATATGTGATTCTGTGATCCAGAAGTATTAAATTCCTTAACACTTGTCTCACATAATCTATGGCTGAATATGTGTAAACAGATTTCGGTGGAATACAGATCTTCACTGTTATTTGTTTTTCATCTGTAACTTTGAATGAATATAAAGCACACGTTGGAAACTATTTTTTCTTCTTCCATTTGCATCACGGCATCTGACTTCTTACCTGATCTAAAGCGACTTTTGCAAAATCACATGGCATTTTACTTCTGTCTGCTACTATGTGCATAACATTTGTGACACAGTTAGTTTAGCATTTTTTTAATCAAGTCCTCTGGAGGTGTGTGTGATGGAGGTGTTGCTTCTTGCCTGGCTAAAGTCCCTGACAAAGGTTAGAGTTATAGCTGAAACAGAAAAAATTGAATGCAAAGTAGAGGTAAATCGCTCATAGACTAAATTATAGACATGATAGTAAGTGTACGTGGAGAACTTTGACATCACTGCACACCATGCACGGGTGGCAAAGGTTAAATATAGGGTCCAGGGGGGAAACCTTCTTATTTTGTGGATGTTGCTCTGCTGGGAAGCCCCTCTCACCTCTGTACTTTGCTATAAATATTCATGAGGTGTTTCAGGACATGGCAGATATTAGTTATTAAGAGGAACCAAAAATTAAATATAATACTTCTGTTCATTTGCTGTTATGTTTTTCTTGAGTGTGCTGTGTTTCTTACTCTGTTTTTTTTTTCTTTGGTCTAATGAATCAGCTTACTCATGTGATTAACAAACAGTTATGTAAATGAAATTAATATTTTATCAGGGAACTTACATTATTTCAATAATGCATTGCTAGGGGCCTGTTTAGAGTGATTTAGATAAGTTCTGGTTAAATACAGCATAGACCCAAGTGCTTTCTTATCTATTATATATCAATTATGTTTGATCCTACTTTTATCTCTTCCTATCTTCTTTCAACTATTGAAGCTACAAATACTATGTGGCTTATCAAAATTCCCTGAAGCTCTTAAATTTCATTGGAAATCTTGTTTGTTCTGTTCAGTTGCTTATGTTGTACAAAGTTTAGTGTTTTATGGATATACAAAAATAGTAATAATAAAAGGGGGCATGTTTATCCCTAATTCACCCAGCCTGACCATGGTACAGTCGCATTCTGCCTCTTTGTTTTTGCCTGTGTCTCTCACTTGCCTTGTATCCCAGTCCCACTTATATTTGATGCTTCTTGAATATGAGCTGCACTGCTTATGCGGATAGCTTGTGCCCATCTTACTTTACAAAAATACATAAGGAAAGTTCATCTGCAGTATCCCATGGATGTCTTGTAGTAATCTTAAATCAAAGTAGGTGAATTTAAATTTAAGACAAGAATTTCCACTTAGTCATGATAAGTAAATTAATTGTTTAAATAAGTTACAGCATTCTCTGCATTTTTACAGGGATATATATATATATATATATATATATGTGTGTGTGTGTGTGTGTATGTAAATTTAAATATGTGTGCATGTATGGGCGTGCGTGCACACGTCTGTGTGTGTGTGTGTGTGTGTGTGTGTGTGTGTGTGTAGTGCATAGACAGATGGCTAATATATACAATTATATATACATATACACATATATAGTACACACACACACACACACACACACACACACACACACACACACACACACACACACACACACACACACACACACACATATATAGGTGCACGATTACTGCAACACGCATTTTAAGTTGACAAGCATCAAAACACAGTCAATTAATGCAAGCATTTCAAAACCAAACTAATCTGAACAACAAAAACTTTGAAACCCAAAAAGATCTAAAAAGGAAACAAAATAGTTTCCTTTTCCAATCGCTTAGCCATAACCCAAAGAAACATCTCAGACCAAATTTGTCCGTATAATGATATTGTTAGGGATAGAGGTTTTCATAACTTAATATGTGGGACAGGGACATGGTTAGGGTTAGCATGCATGACAAAGGTGGATGTGGGGGCTTTGCCCGAGCACCACCTTACTCATGCATTCTAACTCTAACCCTCTCCCTTCCCCTAACCTTCAACCTACATATTAATATATGAAAAATCCTTTCTCTAACAGTACCACTATGCAAGACACTTGAACACACATTTATGCTATCAAACACACACACACATGCATGCAAGCACAAGCACACACACACACACACACACACACACACACACACACACACACACACACACACACACACACACACACACACACACACACACACACACCACATTCTCTCCCCCCTAACCTAACCTTGCTGTAACTCTAACCGTCAAACACTTGCAGATATATAAACATTCATCAGCACGGTGTTGAACAAATTGGCATTTGAAAAACTGACACATACTAATACACACACACACACACACACACACACACACACATACACACACACATACACACACACACACACACACACACACACACACACACACACACACACACACACACACACACACATATACACATAAACACACACACTACTAAATCTATCGAGTTAACTAGTCCTTACTGCAAGCCTAAACAGCAAATACAAGCACGTATGCGTAAGTAAATATATCCCCTCAGTTATACTTTACTTTAACCTTAAATTACAAACACTTGCAGACATTCCCACCACCATCACTTTACACACAGCAATTCAAACTTCATGCTTCTGATAAATACCATACTTGACAAATACTGCATTTGAACATTTTACCACCCAAAAACACTGGTGGATACTACTGCTATTAAATGGTTATGTTTGGGTGAAACAAATCCTTGACCATTGATGATCTGAGGAAGGAAGACTCGATTCATTATTATAAATGTAAGTCATGTCCTCCTGGATTCACCCATGACCCTCTTCCTCAGGGAAAAGGCTTCTGACAGCCTACTTATGTATCTAAAATTTCTGGGTAAGCTTGTTGGTTTTCTAGAGATCTACGACACACATTTCTGATGAAGATGTGTATGCTTCTGTGGAACGTAGAGGCTCAGTCATAGAAAGACATATCTGACCAAAAAAGAAAGAAATCCACATGACAAGAAATTGACTACCACTCTATGTTTACTGATTAAGCAAAGCCAATGTCAGGTATTAACAGCAAGTGATACTACTGAATACATAGGTAAAATGTTTATAACCAATGTTTTGCATTAAAATCTCAAAGGACAGGGTTCCTTATAATTTCAAAACTACAGAAAGGATCCTTCCCTACTACTATCAAGGGTGCTATAGTTTGACTGCATCTTAATCATCCTGTTTTGTTGGATCTCCATTCCATAAGACACTCCTGTGATGTCCATGCCCTGGCCCAGCAATCAAGGAGCCTCAGTCCTCAACACTAGCACCAGTGAGGGGCGTCTCATATAGGAGGAAAGGATAACAAATACACACAGTAAAGTGAAATTTCCCTTAAGAGCACACAGAGCTCAGTCAGCTCAGGGCTGGTCACTCCCTTGCTCTCCAGGTCCCTAATAAGACTCCCCACTGGCACAGCTATAGGGTCCAGATCTCAGCCTAGTGGGCAAGCTAAAACCTCCAGCACCCTCTCTGTCCAACCAGTGCTTCATGTCCCTGTGCAAGTAGCTGACACACACACACACACACACACACACACACACACACACACACACACACACACACACACACACACTTTGAGTAGAGTTTATGCAACCACACAGACACTCCTGGGGAAGGCTGGTACAGGTTCTCCAGCTGTGCCTCTTTTTCCAGACTATATGGTAGTACCAGCTGCCACCACCCACTAATATTGTATCAGCTACTCAAAGGCCCTTGGGTGCCCAGTTATTACTGTGCAATATTTTTATCCAATTGGTAGTATAGCCTACGGCTAAAGGTATTGGAGTGGCTTTGTACAATTTTACCAAAGGTATGCAAGTACTCTTTTTTCTCTTGTTGTTGTTGTTGTTCTTCATTAGCAGACCGAAGTTCTGCTGTGGTGACCCCTAACTGGGAAAAGCCAAAAGAAAAACAACAACAAGCAAGTACTCTAACGAGCTTGAATTATCTCTACAAAAACAGCCACAGTTTTGCGACACAGTGCTAGTCAAGAGTTCAGAGATCACAGAGAAATACTTAAAATAATTCAGTAGTACAGTTCTGACAGCACAGAAAAACACTTAGTCTAATCTTTCTAGTTTCTAGCTATTTCTAAGAGAAAACACAAGTCTAAGATAAACTTACATACAGAGCAAGACAGTTCTGATGAGTTGGATGGTCAGGACAAAAATGTTTAATGCTCTCTGATTCTCTCTGTTTTTAAAATCACATTCCTGGTTCACATTACATTTTTCTTCACACTTCCCTGGGTTCCCAGGCTAACAGAAACTACATTTACATTCTTCACTTCTGGGCAGAAATCAGAGCAATAAAGGACATTTATGCATACAAATTCGCCCATTAACTCTGGCCTTAAAACAATAGCAAGAATTCCTTCATCTAGACTGGCCAGAGCCATGTTTACATCAAAGGGTCACAACATGCTTTACTTGGTCAGTAGAGTGCACTGTTGTTACATTTTTTCCAATTCCACATGTAATACTATTTTTACCATTTAAGGCAACAAGCCTGTGGTTTATATTAATATTTACAGATGACGGAATTATTTCCAAAATTCTATCTGGCTAGGCTGGCAGCCTTAATCTATCTTCACCCAATCTTCACAACTCCAAAAGAAGACAATCATCTGTTCATAACCATGGAGTCCAGTGTTTTACTACCCTCAGAAAGCTCTGCTGTTGAAGCAAGCAGGGCTAGACAGGTGGTGTACAGATCCCAGAACTGGGGGATGGAGGCCCCAGTAATTGAGATACCACAGAAGAAGAAGAGGATTAAGAAATATAATAACTGACTGTAGCAGTTGATAAGGGAGAAGGGTTTGGGACTTGTACAGGGATGAGGGAAGGCCTGGTACAGAGTGGTTCTATGTCACAGACAAGCTTCATCTTAGCCCTGTTTGAAGCTGGTTTGGAAAGATGCATTATCATGATTGTAGCTTTAAACTAAAATGGAAAGCAAAAGTGATAATAAAGCAGAAGACAGAAGCAGTAGAAACATACAGAATGTAGCACATGGACAAATAAGTGTGAGTTGCAGCATGTCTGGGTAGTATTACTGTTCACTGCAAGGAGTCTAAGTGGGAAGATAGGAAAGTTGCTGCAAGCAGTGACGCAGGAGGAGAGGGGGTACCTCTAGTATGACAGAAACATGGAACAGTAACAAGAGGAGGTAAGACATGAAGATACTACAGAACATGTTGTTTGGGAATGACAAATGGGGGAAAAGGTCAGTGGTGACTTTATTTATTTATTTATTTATATTTGTTAACCGGGAGTGTCAGACTGGATGTAGGTTCATTTTCAGCGGAGGCCCGGGGAGAAAAGCTCCACAGTTAAAATAAACAGACAGTAGTTACATTGGATTATATAGCAGTTAACAATTTACATAGTAATTACTTACAACATATTTACAGATGAAGAACATAGTACATCAATAGACAACTAGAATCTTTATCTGTGAAGTACATAACAGACATTAACAAATGTTAAAATAAGAAGTTCCTGCTGTATAAGTACTAGGCTTATGAGCATCTGAGCTTGCTATAATCAAGGTAGTTAGTGAAGTGGAAAGAAAGTAACTTCTGCAGGGGTGGACATGAAATGCAGTGGTCAAAGAGGAAAATGAATACAACCACGTGAAGGATGTAGCAAGCTGTGAGGCTCAGAACCTAGAGTATGTTGTTTTGTATTAAGACAGAGAGGGGAATAAATAGTTCATTTATTCAGTATATCAGTCCCTGGCTATATCAAGAGAAAGTCTATTTTATTTACATTTTGTTAAAATTACTTTGCTACATTTCTGATTCTGTTGAACAAATATTCTATCAATTTTGGTGTATTGATGTTACTGCATTTCTCCTTCCCCTGGTTTGAATTTTATATTGTAGTGCCTGTGGCCCAGGTGTTGGATGAAATGGATCCAAACTGGATCAACCCAAATTCATAGTCAGCAGATGAGCAAGCAGATAAACAAACAATTAAATAAATAAGCTGTGCTGCTTCATATTAACTTAATCTGCTACATATATTAAAATACTCCTGCAAATATTTACATCAAATTTGCCATTCCCTACACTGCAATGCCTAATTTAGATCACAGATTCACCTACAAACTATGTTATGTTTAGTGCCTTTGCAATATAAATGAATTAGTAGTTAAACTGTGTGCATGTTAACAATGAACTCTGCAAAACTGCACTAATAACTCCCTTTCTTGACTAGCAGCATCTTTTTCTTTAAAAGTGTGTAATTTATTATACACCCAGCACTTGAAAGTTGCTTATTTCTAGAGATGAGGAGTCCAATTCAGAAGTGTTTTCTGATGCTGATCATTTCTCTAGGGAGTATAGCAGATTATGTGCACTGAGTGGTTATCAGTAATTCAGCTGATCTGGAAGTTTGAGGCAGTTTAATTGTTTTAGTGCCAGACAATAGTGTGTTTTATAAGGAAGGTTAGCTGCATCTATTAACACCATATGAAATGTCCTATTAAATTCCAAATAAACCATATCTCCAACCCGCAATGATATTCTACGTTAATCATGCTGAAATGGAACTGTATGATTTATCTAGCATGGCTTTCCTGCTTTGGTTCTATGCTGCCTTTGATCTTGCACTCTACTGGCTTTTACATACAGAATAAGTCATTCCTTCAGAAGGGGTTCATATCATTTTCACTAATACAGAGGTTAGTTTACTAGACTGCCATTTCTCATCTCTGCCCTTCTCTTATTTCTGAAAAGTAGAATCACATCTGCATTTTTCAAGGGTAGTTCAGCTCCTCATCTTCCCCATGATTTGTCTTAGTGATTTCACTTGCCCCATTCTCAATTCCATTACAGAATTGGCTTGTACCCCAACTGGCATTATTTCTTCATTCACTTTAACTATTATTAGTTCTTCCATGACACTTTCCTTCTGAGAAGAACTTTGATCAACTTCCCACATTGTAGCTGTATGCTTATTTCTCCACCTACTTCTTTGGTGAAAATTGAGTAAAACTAGCCATTTAGTATTTGCTCCTTTCTCAGTTATCTCCCAGTTTTTATCTCCTAAATTTGTATATCGCAGTTCTTCTTTTTTTTAAACTCCTTAACAAATACATAAATTGTTTCCCTCATCCCTTGTATAGTAGTATGAATAGAGTGAGGGGCAAACTAGTGAAGGAAGGCTAGCCATATGAACAGGATGAGCACAGCCTAGATGTTATTTATGTGATGTTTTGAAGCTATTTACCATAAATTGTTTGATGTGTGTGGAGATGTTGTTCCATAGTTTGACACACAGTGGCAAGAGAGAGAGTTCGCAGCAGTATTTTTAGATTTACTCATGGTTAGATGTAAGCTATTGCTAAAGAGGAAGAGTCTAGTTCAGCGGAGTATTTTCTAATACTTGGCATTTCTCTGGAGAGTATAGCAGATTATATGAATGAGTAATTTAGTTGATTTGGAGGTTTGAGGCTATTAGGTCTTTTAGTGCCAGAGAGTGGTTTGTTTTATAAGAAAGGTTGGCAGCAACTTTAGCTACTTTATTCTACAATGAGGCCAATGTATAATTGTATATAATGCTAATGTTTGTTAGTATAAGGCAAGCACAGAGAAGAGATGGGAGACAATAGGTTGATTCTAGGGTTCTTTGCAGTGTCTGTCCAATATTGTTTAGATTTGTAGAGGGACACATTTTTAATAGCTTGTAGTATGTGTTGGTCAAATTTGAGATTGTCATCAATAATAACATCTAGTACTTTGGCTTGGCTTACAGTTTCTATTCTCATGTTGTTACATGAAGTAATGTGAAAATTATGCTTCCAGTTGAGGAACTGTTTTGGTGTGAATAGCATAGGTTTGGTTTTATTGGGACTGAGTAGTAATTGGGAGTTTGCAAGCCATGATTTGATGGCAGAGAAGGAGATCTGGGTAATCTGTTGAAGTTTAGTTAGAGAAGAGGCACAACAAAAAAGGATTGAATTGTCAGCATATCATGCTAGAGTGGCCAGGTTGGTGGCAGTGTGAAGATTATTTATAAAAATGTTGAATAGAAGGGGACCTGTCTGGGCTTTGAGATAAGCCCAGACAGACAGGAATGGACAAAGATCTTAGTGCCATGTAATTGGTTTCTGGTGATTGGGAAGGTTGCTGTGGAACAATGAAATAGAGGAAAAAGATAGACCAAGGGCAGCAATTTCAGTAGGTAGTTTTGGGTGAGATAATATATTGAATTCCTTGGATAAATCCAAAATGACCGGAGACATCAAGTTGCCTTCATTTTTGTTTGAGCTATGATGTCAGTATAATTAAGAAGAACATTTGTGGTATTGTGGTTGGGCATGAAACTATGTTGGGTTTTGGAGACAAGGTTGCTTTTAGTTATAAATTGCACAAACTGTGCATTTATGCATGTTTGTAGTATTTTAGACATAGGTGATAGGATTATGATGAGGGAGATAATTTGTAAACTCAGTTGATGATCTACCTTTGTGAAGTGGAATAAGAAAGGATTTTTTCAAGATGGTTGGGACATAATTTCCAGTTATAGACTGATAGATCAGAATGAAGACTGGGAATGCTATTGCATATACAATGATTTTTTAGAAAATTGGTGAAATGTTTGTCTTCTGGTAGGGTAGTTGGTTTTAGCTTGCTTAGTAGCATTAATACAATGCTAGTTGGTATGGGAGCAAAAGTAAAAGACTGAAGTGCTTTTTTACTGTGGTGGAAGCAGCGAGTAGGTGATGTGCTGGGATTGCCTGCATGAAATCAGAGCTAAGAGTGTCAGTGGAGTCTTTATTATTAGTGGGAGAAGGAGAGAGTATAGCAGTCTGACCAGGGTGTGGCAACTTCTTTAGTAATGCAAAAAATTACTATGGTAAATCAGAGAAAACAGTTCCAAACTAAAAAATGAAAAAAAAATGAACACAGAAGTAGAAGACACCTGACCATTTAGTATGAGTTTATAGTCAAGAAAGAACGAAAGTGCTTACATGAGTTTATATTAAACAGCTGGGTGTCTTCTGCTTCAATGTTCAGCATTTTTTATGTTTTTTTTGTAATACTCAGAAAAGCTTGGGATCATTTTGATGCTTTTGTTAGAGCCTGATGTAGTACAATTGTTTGTCTATTTTAGTTTGTTCCTTGGTGAGGTTCCTGAGTTGTCTTAATTTTTGAAAATTATATCTGTTTTATTTTTATACCATTCATTCCAGGATTTGTCCCTTTGTAGCTTGAGCTATTTGTTTCCTTTGATGGCCATGGGACTTTATTAGATTTTATCCCTTTTGTCCATATTGAGACAAAATTATTTTCTATTTTGGGAAAGATGGTACTGAAGTATGAAACTGCTTCATCTGCCTGCAAAGTCCTTAAAATACTGTAATTGCAGAGAAACAGAGCTGAGATGAAGTCTTTACCAGGTTTCAATAGGTTACGTATTTGATTATTAATTACTTGTTTTCGGTAGGCTGAATTGCTGTTGTGTAGCACAGACAGAAAACTGGCCATTTATACTCTCTGAAAGGCACCCATATAACTGAATATTATTGACTCTATTGTTGATCACCATCTGTTTAATCAGCAAAATGTGGTTGCTTAAAAAGATGGTTGACAGGTGTGCAAGACTGCACAATATGTGGGGTAAGAGAATATGCCCTTTCCCTGATACTGTGAGACGTCAGTTAGTATATATAATTTGCAGGGAGTACGGATGGTGCAGGTGGACTTGCCCCTGCAAAAATAGCTGTTTTTTGCTTTATCTTTTATGTTTCAATTTTGCATGTGCCAATGCTGTTGCTTGGTGCATGCATGGTAGCATTTTGACGTTTGCAATATCAAGATTTTCTAGTCAACATGATGAATGCTGACAGTCGGGTCATACAATCAAAATCTAGAGTCCTATACATATAAAGTTTGTAGTACTTTAAATTTTGAATTACTTGGCCGTAAGACAGTATTTATTATCTCTTGCTTTCTTCTACAGCTCTTATACCTCATTCTTTTTACTGGTTTTATAAGTCTAGTTATTAATTCTTTATAAGATACCTTATTTGCAGGGTGTTGCAATTGTGCATCAAGTAGCATTGCATTTTGTATTTGCATTGCACTTAAGTAATTTCTATTTCTGCCATTTTCATACTATTTTACCTGTTTTATTTCACTTAATTGATGTTTAAAACTTATCTTGGTAACAGCTTGTTCTGACCTGGTATGGAGGAGCAGTATTTATTCTAATCGCTGCTATTTCTGAGTAGCTGATAAGTATTGGAACAAATTTACAAATATTTGTCACTAGTTCTATTGATATTTTTTGCTTACTTTCTAAAGTGATTGGGTGCATTGTCTTCTTGTCTTTCAAATGAGCTTGCAGAGTGCTCCTCTTGTGTACACTCACTGAGAAACTTAAAAAGTGATTTCTAGACTTCTACTATATCAAAAGACTTTGGAAAGTTCATTTCTGTATTTCTGAACTGCACATAAAGATGCTTTGCTATTTCTGACATTTTCATGCTGTTTTACATAGTTTATTGCACTTAATTAAGATCTAGAACTTGTCTTGGTAACAGCATGTTCTGGCCTGATGTTGGGGCTATCATGGGATGAGCAGTTTTTATTTCAGAGTAGTTTAATTTCTGCTATTTCTATGTAACCAATCACTATTGGCTCACATTTATAGCTGTTTCTCATTGGATCTCTTGCTTTTTTTTCTTTTCCTTATAGCTGAACTCACTGCTACCTGAGCTGTGGCTGAATAGTAGGTAATGTGTGCAAGTCAAATATTTATCTTAGTACGGAAATACCATCTTCCCTAATTCTTCAGGTGCTAGGCACTATTGTTCTCTGGGCCAAACGTTATTGTACTGATTTATGCTAATCTGCTATCAGCTATGCTGGTTTGTGTGTGGTACTCAAATAATCAGTGATTAGCTCCCTTTCCTCTAGCACTTGATATCCTAAGACAGTATAAGAACTTGGTCAAATCTATCTGTGAGAGGTGTAAATATCTAACAAATGTGAATACATCCCTCTCCCAGCCCAAGGCACACAGTGAGCATTACACTATTGTACCTCCACCCATGTGAATGCAACAACCTCATAAAGACAAAACAAAAAGCCTCCTACAACTTTTAAGATTAGACATCTGTGAAACCCCACCAAATGGACGTACTGCATGCACCCTCATCAACATGTCACCAAGGATATACCACTCACATGTCTATTACACATAAACCAGTTGCTGGAAACATTTTAGTAATTGGTTTCTGATTACGTCTTATTGATTAAAGATGAAAGTACATAAATCTTTCAAGTTGAGGATTCATGTTATATATTTTCAGAGTTAACTGGTGAGTATTGTTAGATACACAAATTCCACACCCATCAGGCTGAACAAGAATAGAGTTGCAGCTAACTGCCTTTTTGGAGTTAATATTGCAGACATATCAATGGCTTTCAAGACCCTCTCCACCAGAAAATTTGACTGTGACATGATACTAGTCCATGTAGAAGGACATGCTGGAACTTGCTATGCAATCTTCAGTCAATGATCAAACTCTGGTTCTAAGTGGTATCCTCCTTTCACTGAGAACGGTTTCTAGATTCAAGGAAAATATAATTAGTTTCAACACCTTGATTTGTAGCTGGTGTCATTCCAGGAGGATTCAGTTTGTGTCACTCTGGCTTAAGATGATTGACAATCCAACTTGCTTTGCAAAGGAAGGTCTACACCTCTCGTTCAAGGATTTCCACATACCAGCCAAAGCCTTTGTTGCCCCCATTGTGCCTTTTTTAGGCACAGTTCATCTAATAAACATCCTGACCTAACAAGTAAATTGAATCCCAAATTAGACAACATCAAGGTTTCCTTTCTCAATGCCAGGAGTTTTAACAAGAAATTGCCTGATTTGGAGGTACCTGTGTCCACATCTGTGTTGTGACCAAAACATGGTTGAAATGTAAAGACAGTACCCCTGTGTGCCTTGGTTTTGTGACTACAATACCTTCAAACCCAATGAAAAATAAGGCAGACTCTTGGTGTTTGTCAGTAACAGAATCCCTTATAAGAGACCCCCCCCCCCAGGGAACTCATATAACTACAGGTCACCATAGGGAAGTTAAACTTCCAAGTTATGGCTGGTTTCCTGGCATTCTTTGAAAATATCTCCATACACAATGGCATATTAATCCTTGGTGACTTCAACTATTCCTCTCTAAATTGAACTACCAGCGCTATCAACATAGGGTATGCTCAACAGCTCTTAAATTGGATTAACAAGAACTCCTTGGATATATCTGTTCTCAATACCACCAAGATGGAAAAATACTTGATCTGATTCTCACAGGCCTGGCTCCAGTCTGCTCCCGCTACATGGGAAATCCTTCATTGTGTAAGTCAGACCATCTACTCTTTACTGTTATCCTCCAAACAGCAGTCCCCTGGTAACAAATAACACCCTCTTTAGAGACTTGGAAACCTTTTACAGTTATTTGACAAATCTCTAAATGTACCCATAACTTTCATGATTATATGACAAATTTCTAAATTTACATGTAAACTCCAAAAATGACCCAAGATATGCAGCCACCTACACTAATGATCTTTATGTCCATTTAGACAAATGCATTAACCTGGCAGTCCCAGCTTGAACCAAATATAGAGATAAATTTAAAAACAGCCCACACTGGTTTTCTGATGATATAAACATACTATACATTGCTTAAATTAACATGTAAGGTCAGAATCCATCTGGATAAATATAATATAAAAGAAACTCACTAAGAAACTGAAGGCAAATATAAAGACCAGCAAAGCATTCCATGAAGTCAGGCTAGCAACTGAGGTAAAATATAACAAGTATTTCTTGCACATTGTCCATACTGCTTATCTTAATTTGGCCAAAGCATGTCATACCATTCTACGTGTTGGAATCATAAATAAGCTTATAGCACTAAGCATTGATCCTATGTTTTAAGATGGATAGTAAACTGGATCAAATACAGACGTCATGTTGTCAGTCAGACAGAAGGTGACCAGTGATGCTCCCCAGGGATCTTGTTGGGTCCCCTCCTGTTTGGCATTTATTTCTCTAACCTTAAAACTAATAACACTGATGTCTGGTTAACCACATTTACTGATGACAGCAAGCTGGGTGTAGTTTTCAAGTCATCTCATGACACTTATATCTTTCAAGATGAATAAACATAAGTCAACACCTGATGCACAAAAAAGGGCTGACACTACACATCAGATATCACCCCTTTCAGAAAACAGCAAGTTGCTTCAGCATACTAAATTAATAACACAACGTTATCAAGTAACTCCATGATTAAAGACTTGGAAATCTGGGTTTAGAGCTCCCTTTTCTTTGACCACCATGTGGCGACTGTAGTTAAGAAATCCTTCTACACCAAATAACTAATTGCCTGATGCATCTCTTGGAAAACTAAAGAAGTCATTGTTTCTTATTCTCTGCCCTGGCCAGACCAATTATCAAATATAGCACATCCTTACACATACATACATACATACAAATATTTCAAGCACGGACATTAATGGCCTTCTAGCTTGCCAACATACTGAAACCATTGTTCCCATAATAAGTGTCCAGGCTGTTCTTAAAAATATCTAAACTGGTACTTGCTTTAAAGTAACTTGGTAGTCTGTTCTATGCTTCAGCTGCTCTCTCAGAGAACCAATTAGTAGACTGCTCATTCCTACAGAATCTTCTACATAGGTCGTCTGATGATTCTCTGCTAGATATCTATAACAGACACTGTACAAGATCAGATATTTTAGTCTTTCATAATAACTTAAATTTTTACATCCATGGATGCCCTTTGTATATTTCCTCTGTACCCTTTCCAGTTTACTCATGCTTGTTTTCTTATAAGGTTTCTATATTGTTATTCCATACTCAGGTTTGTATCTAATGCAACTAATAAGCAAACACTTCATCATTTTTGATTTCCTGGACTTTATAAATCTTTTATACATCCTATAGTTCTATAACTATCATTAACCAATTGGTTAACAAGATTAGAAAAACTCAAAGCTGGAGCTACCCAGGTCCTTAAACGAATCTACGGTTTCAATCACTGTGGCTGTATAAAATATTCACCTTTCAATTTATGGCTCCCAAATTTCATATGCTTAGTTTTTGATGTATTTATCAGCATATTAATCTCCTGTGCCCAAATGGTCAATTTAGCCAAGTTCCTTTGTCATGTGTTTTGTTAGACACATCAAAAAATTGAAAAATTGCAGAGTTTCCTAACAAAAATTATCTTTGGCCTCAAAAAACATAGCTACCAGGCCCGATTGTAATCCTTGTCCTTATACTCAGTATCATATGGGCTCCTGAGCGGGGAATCTGTTCCTTTCTTACTGTCTCCATAGAGATCCTGCTATCTTTTATCTTTTTTTTTTAATTTTTATGATAAGTCAAATATTGCAGAGATCTCCACCTACATCAGGAAATAAATAAAACTAGATGGAAGAATAGGTTTACCATTCATCTGCTCTGGGAAAGGCTGGCCCTACATGTCAAGTAATATGCTTCCCTGTCATCCTTCAAGTAAATTTACTTTGTGACTTGCAGGCCTTGCCCTCCTTAGAAGGGATGGTAGAGCTGAAAGTGGTTATTGGCAAGGTGCACATAGTCTCTGGTCAACTTGCCTTGTATATCTAGGAATTGAAGGAGAGAGTTAAGGAGCTGTCAACGGGCTGTTCCATGTGGTCCAGTGGTCCAGGTTTGATTCCCTCAGCCTCTGTTGCCTAACTGTGTGACTCTGAGCAAGTCATTTAACCAGACACTGCCTCCAGGCTGAGTCTGAAAAAATGTCAATGGAGGTGAAAAAACACAAATAAAATAAATAAAATAAAATAACCTATGATCTGCACACCGAGAAGTTATATATCTGCTTTCTGTCTTGGGTGCCTTCTGTGCAGAGTCTGCATGCCCTCCCTGTGCCCTCTCCATGTCCTCCCATCTAAGAAAGATAAGTAGTAGACAAACTGAAATTCTTCAGCCTACCTGTAGATGTCCATGTAATGAAAAAGTGAGTGAGAGTGTAGATTCTGCAATGCAGTGTTATCCTATCCAGAAAAGATTTCAGTGTGTCTCTGCAATCCAGCACAGAATAGCAGGATATCTGAACTTGAATGGATGGGTAAAATATGCATCCATATCATTACAATTCATTTGACCTTAAAAGATAAAACAGTGGTTCATTTGATCAAAAACGTATTTGATCTAAGCCATAATTGGTTGAATCACATTTGACTTAAAACCATGTTAGCCTGTAGAAAATGTCTATTGGCTTGGTTATGGTACATAGAAATGATAATGCATATTACTGTTAATCATTATTAGTTACTTGCTAATGCCCTCTGTTCTGCTGTAACTCTACGTTTGTGCATGTGTGCCAGCAGTGATTCAGTGAGTCAGGAGTATTCTCTTTTCTCCTTGGTAGTGCAACTGTAGAATTAGTATACATAGGTTAGGGAGGTACAGAGAGGCTTGTCCCCATGCAAAAAACATTTTTTGGAAGTATATTTTGTGCATATGAAATGTTCAGTGATTTCTGTTTCGATGAAATGTAGTTTTGATTAAATATCTATATAATATGGTTTCACTTCATAAACGCAAATTGCTGAAATATCGAATTTCAGCAATTCGTGTCCATGAAGCTGAAACCTCTAAATAACGAAAGTGCATAATCGTGAATAGAACTATGTCGAATTCGTACTTATGCATTTTATTATCATACGGGATGGTGTCTGCAGTTTAAGGTGAGTGTGCATGAGTGTTTTTGTAACTTGTATGAGTGGGTCAAGGTAGGGAGGTGGGGATATGAGTATGTGTGTTGGTTATGTCCGAGTTCTTTTTTTTTACTGTTTGTGCGATCTCGGAGTTAGGATATATAAGTAGGGGGGTGTGGGGGGTGCAGGGGGGTTTGTCCCCCTGCATATGTGCAGTGTAGGTGTGTGTCTGTGTGGTGTTGTGTTGTTTTTCAGTGTTTCGTGGTGTGGATGTTATGGTTTGTGTGTTGTGTGCTGTACGGTGTGCGTGTTCGATGCTGTGATTTCGTGGTTGTGAGGTGTTGGTGTTTTAATGGTTTCGACTTTATACTGTCGAAATGCTGAAATTCGATATTTCAGCATTTTGGCAATGAAGTAAAACCATATATATATATATATATATATATATATGTATATACACACACACACACACACACACACACACACACACACACACACACACACACATCTCTCTAATTATATATCTCTGTATATATATATATATATATATATATATATATATCAGTCATATGCATACATTATTTTATGCAATTAAACCAAATCTAAATAATCTGAATGGTAAAAGGTCAAATATAAAATAATGATAACACAAAAATATGACTTCCAAAAACACAAAGTACTGAAAAAAAAACAAAATCACAAATAAAGCCGTTCTAATACAGTCTAAAAATATAAACTTTTCCAAGATTTACGAGGATGAGCAAGCAGACATATAACCCCCACTGTAACAGTATACCCATCATTTCATAAGACAGTTGGGAGTGAAACGATTTTTGTACTTATACCGGTATATAATGGTGCATTGAAGTCAACTGCTTAAAATACTGGAAAAGTTGAGGTCTATGGTAGTTCTAGCCTGTTGCAGGAAAATGAACCTACAGGGTATAATATAGAAGACTATTGCTGGGTGTCTGATCATAACCCGGCTGTGACATCTTCATGACTTGTAATGGCAGTGCTATATGTGGGCACACATGAAACTGTGTGCCTCCATGAGAGCCCCAATCCTTAAAATACTAAAAATTAAAAAAAAAACCTTTCCCTCTTTTTTTAAAGTCAGTTACTCCTGATCCCCGTCTTTTTGACTGAGCAAGTTCAGTTCCTGTTAGCACAGCTTCTTCTCCTACTCAGTTGAGTCAGCTAACCTTTGAAGTAGAACGTGTTCTCCTTTCCCTCTGTGAGTGGTCTACAGAAATCAGGAACCCAATTCAGTGAAAACAAATGCATACATATGATGCATTTTTATAGTAAGGCAGCACTGTCTGATTATCTGATTAAGTTACTTGCTCACTAGTCAAATGGAGGCAGAAAGAATTAAACTATGTACCCTTAACTACTGAAAGCAGCTCATTAAGAGCTTATAGCATTAATCCTCCACACCCACTGCCAGACCTTCATTAACATCTTTTGTTGATAAATCCGATTTGGTCAATGTCATTCATTAAGAGTTCTATAGTTCTTATAGTTCAGACAATGCATGTCAGTGCAACATCTGTTGTTGTTCTGCTAACTTTTTAAGGGAATTACAGTTGTCTAGCACTTAAGACTGAGCTGCTAGCAAACTGCTTCCTCTAGTCAAAGGTACAGGTTTTGAATCCTCTGAGCTCTATTTGCCTACTGTGTGACTGTGAGCAAATCGCTTCAGACAGTACTCCTGAGTCCCCCATGAAAAGGCACTCTTTCTCCAATGGGTTTGCCAGGTTAACAAATAGATAATGAAAATATTATTTAAAAAATATCTCTTTAAGGGCCACACACACACACACACACTATTTTTGGTTTATTCTTGAGCAAAGAAGTTGAAGATTATTTTTGTCTCTTCTCTGTAAAACTTTGGGTTTTCAGGCAAATTGTTTTAGACTGTAGTCACTAATTAATGGCAGGCACGTGAGTATCAGACTTTGTATCCTTCAGAACATGCTTGCTAATGCAATTTCTACACATATAAGAGATTCTGATTATTGAGCTAAGAAATTAGGAAGGTATGGGGGGTGCAAGGGGATGCACATGCATGTTTATTACAGCAGCAAGCTGAAATATACTTCTTGGTCATTATTTATGCATTTTTTTTCATTCATTTATCACAAGCAAATATCTGGATGTATGTAGCCATACAACGGCTTGTAATTCATAGGTTCATAAGTGAATACTAGGCTAACTGCTTTGATGGGCCATTTTAAACCAATATTTTGAGGTCAGAGTCAAACCCTGTACCTTGTTTCTATGAGCTGAAGACGTCCACCATTGGGACAAACTCACCACTGATGGTCAAATCTGTGTGTGTGCGTGTGTGTGTGTGTGTGTGTGTGTGTGTGTGTGTGTGTGTGTGTGTGTGTGTGTGTGTGTGTGTGTGTGCTTGCGTGCGTGCGTGTGTGCGTGTGTGTGTGCGTGTGTGTGCGTGCGTGTGTGCATGCGTGTGTGTGTGTGTGTGTGTGTGTGTGTGTGTGTGTGTGTGTGTGTGTGTGTGTGTGTATACGCATACTTGTGCATATATGTGGGTCAAACAACAAAGTATTAGCAATGGAATGAGTAGAACAAAGTAATAATAACTGAGATGGGAAGAAAGTCTAAAGTTGGTTGTCACTAAGAATTTGTAACTAGACATGCTCAAAGAGAACATGAAAATAATTTGCTTGTTTTTTGTGTGTGGGGGTGGACTTTCCAACTTAATCTCAATTCTCTAACTTTTGAAGAACTAGATGTATAATAAATTCTCTAACTTTTGAAGAACTAGATGTATAATAAAACACAATATATTACAACAGCTGTATAACTTTTTGCTTTACATATAATGTAGAAGAAAAATGTTACATTGTAACTGACTGTTCTGGGAAGCAAGGAGAGATTGGGAGTATCAAAAATCATTTAATAAGTCCAACATTTTAACCGCAGAGTGATCTTCCTTCTTATGGTTGTTAGTAAATGTCACATTTTCCCATGTGTTCCACATTATGCGAGATAGAGTAGCATTCCACATTTTGGAGATGGACGGTTGACTATAGTTTCTTTAATTCTTTTGGTTGTTGGTGTTATGTATAATATGATATTTATGGTGTTGCAAGCCTGCTGTTACCTGTATCGCTTGATTGTTCGACTGGAGTTGATTGTAGGTTGTTTTGCGTGTGTGTGTGTGGGGGGGGAGTTGCTTGACTTGCCTACCTGGGGCCTTGTACCTTTGCAGTTTTTGTTGTTTTTCTCAACTGACTCCAATGGTTGAATAACTAGATATGTAGAAAAATGCACTACCCGAGCTTTAAATTATAATACTAGATATGTTTTTCCCTGAGTAATAATGTAAAAGGAAAATATTACATTGCAGCCAGTTGTTTGCACTGCTAGGTAGATGGAAACTGAAACTCAAAATAACTTTTTATAATCATAAAGTAATTTTTTAACCATGCTGTGAGCTCCCTTCCTAGTTTTTATTAAATGTTCCACATTTTGACTATTCCTTCTGCTTTATGAAAGGTAGTGTAGCATTCCATGTTTTGAAGATTTGGCTGCAGTTTCATTCATTCTTTTGTTTGTTGGTACTGTGGATGTTATGGTAATGTCAAATTATACTAAACTGAAAATGAAGAGGTCACCTCAAATGAATTCAAAGATATGTAGTGTTAATTATCTCAAGCATTAAAACTATATATTCTTAAAGTCTTTTGCTGAGACTGGTTCATAAACAGTTACAGTAGCATTCAGAAAATTATAAATGCACTATTTATAATCCTGCACTCCCAAAAAGTATTCAGATCCTGGAAATGGTAGTTATGACCAGACATTCCCTTTTGAGTGCTACCCACATCTCCCAACTGTCCCTGTTTTCACAGAATGTCCCTGATTATGCTTCAAATGTTTGTCCTGTCCCTCATAATATTTTTTATTTTCTGGTAAATCACTTAAGGTTACATTCAGTCAGTAATGCCAGACATTAGAGTTTTATGCTTCTTATTGTTTAAAATATACAGGCTAATGCAAAACCTGTTGTTCCATTAACTTTTTAAGTGAATTTAATATTTAAAGATTGTTCCTGATTTTGCACCCACCCCCCATTATTTTTGACTTTGTCCATAATTCTTTTCTAAATAAGTTGAGAGGTATGGTGCTATCCCAAAACAATTGAGATCTAAATTGTCTCTGTTGGTGTTATTATAACAAACCAGAAATCAAGTACTAGGTGGTGCATATTGCTTAATTTCCTTGGCATAGTTTCTATCTTTATCAGTGCTGTTTCCTTGAATGTGGCTGGGAAACTATGTTCATTTATGGTTGACACTGTATCTCAGTTATTTTATTATATCTCTGTCCTCTTAACTATTTTAATGCACCAGAATCATTAAGTAGTTATTATATTTTAATGGACTTGTCATAGCAAAGTTATCTTGGATGTTTTCCTAGAAGTTACTTCACACCCCCTTTATATAAGTCATAACTGATGTAAGGAAATATTTTTTTTTAACCTGCATGCAAATAGAATGGCTGTAGTGTGAGTCCCGGCACACTGCACAGCTTCTGGAACCTAGTTTAATTTTCACTTTTTTTGCTCTATTTACTCTCACTTGTGTTCTCAACATTGCTCTTACCTCTTAGTAAAAGTTGTGAATGCTCAACAAAATAAACTAGCTGAAGTGCATAATTCTGAGGCTTCAGATTTTTGGTCCAAGTGCTGACAGACCCTGTCCCACATTCTTGAGGTGTCAAAACTGTCATTGCAATCCAAGGGTTCTTTACTGAATATACTTACTTCTTCTTCAACGAACTTTTAACATACACTTAAACTAATTTTGCTGTTCATCAATGTCTGTAGTGGGAAGGTGTGTGTTTTATTTTGAATGTGGAAAAAAGTATTTTCCTTACAATGCACCACAGAAGAAATAAGTCTGGATTTCTGTTCTTGAATTTGGGTTAATAATATTTTTTTCTCTTTCTACTGAAGCACAAATCCCTTTTCACATAATACTTTCCTAGCTCTGTTGTGCTGGTAGCTACAGCCTTGGCTCAGTACATTGTAGCATACAAACTTTTCATGCAAACCATAATCCTTGAACATGACAAATTATCTGGTTTTCTGCATTGGCAAGATTGCTAGGATTTGTAAGTTTATGGCATTTTTTATCCTTAGGGAAATTATCTTTTATTTTTAATGGTGGATTATGTGTGAGTTGTTACATTGTATCATGTGTTCTATAATTTTTGGCATGGTTTTTTTTGGTGTTTTTTTTAACATGTTCTTCATGCCCCGTAAGCTAGCTACTGTGCTCCTATTGTGCCTTGGCAGGAAAAGGAACCTGTAGCCACAGCTGCAGACTTGGATGTTAAGAAATTCACCTTAAGAGCTAAGCTCAAGAGAAGAATCCTGACATCCATGTTGAGAATACATAACAATCTGGGTCATGATTGGAGAGATCTTATTATAATTCTTTGCAGTGCTATGATTAGAGAAGCCCTATTATAATTCTTAGCAGTGCTTGGAGCTTTACCTCCTCCTACATACTACAAAAGTTAGAGAAAATAGAGTTGGAATGCTTTCACAACTTTGAAAGTTATAACATATTTACACTGCCATCCAGAGAGTCGCCACCATAGAAGATCAGCAAGAAGTGCAAACAGCCTTAAAAACTGTTAAATACTTCATCCAGCCTTTTCCCCTAAAAATGAATGAAATGTTTAAAAGGATTTAAAGATAATTGCACTTCCTGCCCCTCTTCTGTGATGGCTGCGGACCTCTATTAATATTCTAGCAAAGGACTAGGTAGGCTTAATAGTGGTTAAGGGTGCCTAAATTGCTTATTAAAACATTTCTAACATCAGACAAATGCTTAACAAGCCTCCCTTTTTACAGAGTTTGCACCATAATTCTGGCACTCCATGCACTACATACATATCGTATATGATGAAGTTGCTTTTATGAAACTTGAAGTACGAGCTTGTTCTATTAGTAATATTAATTAAAGTTGTGCAGGGGTCAACACCATTGGTTGTTACATGTATGCATGTTTAGAAACTGTAATATTGCTAGTTTAGTCATCTCCAACCAAAACAACTTTTGTACTCTCAGTGCTCTGATATATTATGTTTTAAAATTATTCACATTTGTTTTTGATGAACTATGAAAATATGATTTTCTTTCTATTTTACTCATTTATAAGAAAGTGTATGTCCAGGAAACTACTCTTTTGCTGATATTTGATGATGAAAAACTTCCATACTCATATTGAACTATTATTCAGTTCTGAATTTGTTTGCACCTTTATATGAAAAAAGGGAAAAAACTAATGAGTTACGACTTACTTTGCTAATTTACAAACACCTATAGTGTATCTATGATTAAAGAATAACTATATCATTTTGTTTGAATATATATTTATAGCAGACCTGTATATGCTATCATCCTGGTCAACAAAGGATAAATCAATACATAAATAATATATTTTTAAGTTATTTAACTCCTATATAATGAATATTGTTCTACAAATGAAGTTGTTTAATTTAGTCTTTGAAATCTAAAAAAATGATGCAGGCAGGATGGTGATAACTTTTTGATGACACAGACAGGATGGTGCTACCATGCTAGCAAAGATATCACTTTCTTTTTACTTCCATTAAATTTTGTTGAATTTACATTCACCATAGCCTTATCTGGATAAAACATAGCTCACACTATTACACTCACTAGCTCCCTTCCAATTGGTTACTATTCAACATATCCAACAAAACACAACAAATCCCTATACTTGGCTATAGCCTACTATTCCCTCCTTCTTCAATAGGCAAAATAAAAAATTCTTCTTCAAAACACAACGTGCATGACAACAAATATACAGAACCTCATACTGCTTGGAGACTTCAACCTTAATCTACTCAATCGCATCCATAATAACATGGCAGACATCCTTGTTATTTACAACCTATCACAACTACTTTAACAATCCACTTGTCCTAACATCAAAATAAACAAGCTCTCCTTTAATAATTACTGACAACACAACACTAGTTTCAGACATTTCCATCACTCCACCAGTCGTCAGTGATCATTGCCCAATAAGTTTCGATCTGAATTACCCTAACCAAAACGTCTTCCACAACTACTCACATTCAGAGCCAGGGCTGAGTCTAACATCAAAAACTCTAATCAATACTCAATAACATCCTAAACATAACTTATGACAATCTTGCTACTGAATCTTTCACTATCCCTCCCCTCATAAATCTACAGGATGCATGTTTTCCACTGATATTTAGACTATACAAACCTAAAAAGAATAAACATGTAACCATTGAGCTGAAGTCTTTACTTGAACTTGAAGTCTGGTGTGTATAGAAAACCAACTTAAATGCTGACTTAAAAATACTTTGTTTAACTTGGGAACCTATTAAAGCAACCTATTAGATGGCATAAAACTTAACATATGAAATTGAAGAAAAACTCCATAATTAACAACTCCAAACAGTTCTGGAAAGATGTGAACTTATTAACAGGTAGAAACATTCCTACATCTCCAAACAATACTACATGTACATTCTCCCCCCAACAGACTTCTCCTCAGAATTCAGCAGCCTTCATACAGTCCTTTCTAATCACATACACTCCACCACCACCACCCCTCAACTGCTCCCACAGTCCCCATTTGTACTTTAATCATATTCCAATCAAACAAATACAGACACTACTTATTCAATTAAAAACCAACAGTTCTCCTGGATCAGGTGGAAATCCACCCTTGGTTCATCTATCAGTGTAGGGACCATATCATAATTTCCCTTCAACACATATGCAACCTTTTCCTAATTCAAAACACTCTGCCAGTCATATAGAAAGTTGTAATAATAAATACATTTTTAAAACAGCCCAACTCCTCCAAAGTCATCCAATATCAGCCAGTCTTAATCCTCCCCACTCTTGATAAAATCATAGAAAAAAATCTACCCCTGAATTTAATAAACTCTGTGTAGGAATAGTGTTATTCCTACATGGAGTGAATGGTGTCTATGTCCACATCTCCCTCTCGGCAGCACCCCTTGCATATTAATGAAGGCATGCTAATGAGGGGGAGGCATGTACATGGATACTGAATCAGTGCTAGGGCATGTGTTACAGTAGTGCTCGCAGATCTGTAACATGCCTCCTGCACTTCCAAAGTGCCGTACAGCACTTTCCAGTAAAGAAAGTGTCCTTGGACACTGAAATAGAAGATGTGAAATGAATGTCATGTAGGGAGTGTGTTACAGTACCCCAACACACCCTCTGCATTGTGAAAGTGCCATATGGCACTAAATAAATGAAAAGAAAGTGTCCTCAGACACTTAAATAATACTGTGAACTGTAATGTCATGTGGGGTGTGTGTTACAGTATCTGTTAGATACTCCCTGCATTGTAAAAGTGATGTACAGCACTAAATAAATGAAGAAAGTGTCCTCGGACACTTAAATAATACTGTGAACTATAATGTTGTGTGGGGTATGTTACAATATCTGTAACACACCCCCTACATTGTAAAAGTGCTGTATGACACTAAAACAATAAATAAAGTGTCCTTGGACACTTATTTAATGATGTGAAGTCTAATAGTCTAATTTTAAATTAATGGTTATTTTTTTCATTTCATTTAAGCATAGCAGAACTTTGCTCAGCAGTCCTTAAATGTATCAAGAAGCTATATAGAAATGTATACTTGAAATCTTTACAACCGATTTAGCTGAGTGCTTAGAGTCATAGCTTCATGCAGTAGGTGCATGGTTCGAATACCAGGACAGGCCATTCAACTTTTACATGGGAAAACATTTTTATATTAAATTTTATTTTATTTCTTGATGTAGTTAGTGATATTTGTTAACCAGGGTAGTGCAGCTGGTCCAGACTCCCAGTGTTGGTGGAGATATGAGGTGAATACCACAATTTAAACACAAGTGTCTGATACAGTACAGTCACAACCCAAGGTAGTGTAATAAAAGCACATAGGGGGAGGTCATGTAAAGTAAAATACATGCACTTAATAATAATGCATCAATAATGAGCAATTAATATCCAATTCTAATTTTTTTAAATGAAAATTGTGTTTGCCCTTAGCTCAGCTCTGCTAAGCACTGCTAAGCCAAGCTAAGCAATGCTTAAACAGGACCTGTCTGAGCAATACTTAGCAGTGCTCAGCTCTGCCTATCTAGTTTGACCATTGCTAAGAAGTCCCATTCTAAGCAGTATTCAGCTCCGCTAAGTGGATTTGCGCACTGCTAAGCAGTGCTCAGCACTGGAAACTTTAAGCACTACTCAACTCAGCTTAGTAGGTTTGCACACTGCTGAGCTTTACTCAGCATTTTTGAAAATGGCCCAATCATGGCAAAGGGCAAGAATATGGCCTTATTTAAACCACACAGGTGGGAATACAGGCAGAACCTGTTAGAGTTTGATCCCTGTAGGAACTATGGCAGATACAGGAATGGAAGCATGCTTTCGGGTGCAGTGCTGGGGCATGTTGGAGTCCAGGGTCATGACTGGGCTCCTTGTAAAGAAACATGATGACAGACTTCTGCAGGGCCAGTACCAGGCCTCAGAATATAAGTCTGAGGCCTGATACCATCTGGCACATGAGCTCACCAATCCCACTGGCGTCCCTCACACAGGTGAACCAGTCCATCATCATTATGATGACCTGAGATGGAGGAAGGGGGCACTTTTGGCCCAATGGATTCAAGATGCTTGGGCCCGGAATGCCCCAGAAGTTTGCAAGTATATCAAGTGGTGATTTATCAAATTGTAGTATGAATATCTGATAGGTATGCATAATGGTGTGTTTTCCCCCCAAAGCTGCAGAGGAGAGGGCTCATAATGTTGAGGACCATGCAGGATGACAGGCGAGGCTGCACCGACAGTGTGGTGAGTACAGATATAACTTGCAATATATATATATATATATATATATATATATATATATATATATATATATATATATATATAGTCCAATAAATAAAAACGTATAATTGTTTACTACCATTAGTATAGTGTGTTCTGAGTGTTCTGAATAAATGTGTTGTTAGACCAACACTGATATAACTAACTAACGCCAGGTACTGTGTAATACAGATGAAGGCAGCAAATGAGCTACTATTGATGAAAGGAGGCCAATACTGCAGTAATACTGTCTAGGAATGAATCTGTGAATAAAGTATACTGTGCTTGCTACAGTGAAAATAATGACTGACATAGATTCATCATCTACAGGATATGCAGTAGAAGTGAATTTAGAATTTTGAATGTAATAAACCACTGTGCCATATCACCCTAAACTGTTGCATTTAATCTGGTCTGTTGTTAAAGAATTACAAGTGCTCAGGTGCTACACAGGAAATATGGCTATAAGAACATGAATTCATTGTGGTTTGCCTGCTAGGCAGCTGTTATGCCAAACTGTAGATGTGGAGCTGTAAAACAAGATACAATGAAAAGTGATATATGCTCTGCACTAAGATCTGACCCCTGAATAGTAATGTGTAATGTATTATAGTGTGTTCCCTGCAGCATTGTCCTGTGTTAACCTTTGCATTTCAGCTACATGTATTCCTGAATGTAGGTATGCTGATGCAGGCAAGTATGAGAGTGTAATAGGTGGAGGCTGCAAATATATGATTTGCAAATGTGTATGGGTTGGGTATGCAAACCAGCAGCCTGCTATGGTCTGTACAGATCACACATAATCACATCCACTTGGGGTTAAATATGTACACCTGCATTTAAGGTATTAATACACAGTTCACTAACTATCTATCATGCATGACACTGTCACACCCCACTTATATTACAAGGTCAGACTTTATTACCAAGTGAGTTTAAGGTACAAATCAGTCAAGCAGCATACAGCAGTGCCCGAGTAGCTCTGTGTAATAAGAAATTGTGGAATGTTGCTAATTTTTGCATACACAGACCATGGTTTGAATCCTGGGGACTGGTACAAAGATGTGTTCGTAGTGACACACAAGTAATCCCAAGTGTTTGTAGAAACTGTCAGGTAGTGTTAGCAGATATTTTCTCCACAGGGCTCACAGGTAAAGAAATGTTTGTATTAGCTGTATGAAGGGTATACTAATAAACTGTGTACAAATGTTCCAGTGTTCAGCCACATTTCTACAAATGACAGCAGGATAGCTATATACACTATGCACTCTTCCTGATACATGTCTCTCAAGTGTCATGCTGTCATGGCTAGTTATCACTGTTGCCAATAACCTTGCACATAGATATAAATCCAGAAGAAGTATGCCATTAGCACAGTCACACAACATCAGTGCAGGGTACACTTTGTTAGTCATATATGTAACCTTGACATGTACAAGTCCCCTCTACTCGTGTACCTAGAGTTGCCACAGCTTGCCCCATAGCATTCCAGGTTGACAGATTAGCAGGTATGTATGTGCTACAGTGGCAATAGGCTTCAGGTAGATGTAAAGTCAGGGCAGACCTGTAGAATATTGAGCAGTACTGTTGTGAAAAATATAAGCCTATACAGCTGGTAATGGACTGTTTTTCTCAGTCCCCCACCCCTTGTCTGCATCAATAATTATTATTCATATACTATGGGTATGCTGTTCTCAAAACGTAATGTTGGGACTTGAGTTCCATTACTGTTCACATGTTTAAATGGTTGCATACTAACATATCTTGTTCAAATTCCATTGTTGTTGGCCTGTTGCCATAACTGTTACTGGCATGCTGTTACAGTAATGACTGTTATTGCATTTATGTATATGTTCTGTTTGCCGTGCAATTTTTCCAATTCTATTGTTCTGGGTTAATTGGAACATCCATGCATGCTGTTATAACTAATGCTGAAATGTTTTGTTCATGACTAACCAATACACATTGAAAAACCTCAACACCATAGCACATTTGGGTAGGCAGATCCCAGCAGATCCACCTGCCCTGCCTCATCTGGCTGTGGCACTGGGTGCTAGCATGTCTGGGCCCAACCTCAAACTGCCTTCTCTGCTGGTCCTGCACTACCCTTGGGTGGAACAGTGTCAGGGGACAGGGCCTGTCCCACCCTGGGCATGGGCATGTAGAGGACCCTGTCACCTGACACCAGTTCAGAGGTATGGGTGGTCATCCGGAGGGACTTGAATGTCTCTCTGCGCCAGATCAAGGCAGACTGGTGCACCTTGAGGGGCAGGCTGGCCCCATCATCCAGCCCCCCAGAACAGCCACCTTTGGGGCCGTGAAGGGGCAGTGGTAACTACCCATGGGTGGGGACCTCAGTCCCACTGTTTCCATCTAGGGGCACATGGCCATCTGATTCCTAACCACCCTACCCATTCAAGGTGTTTACCACCCATGTGTCATACACCGCCCTGTCTGCTGTCTTGTCTGTCTTGTCTGTTTGCAAAAGCAAACTCTCCTACTCAACTTACCTCCCCAAATTTACCTACAACCCTTCCCAACATCCCATTCTCGCCTTAAAAAAGGGCATCTATCCCCAAAAAGAAATCATGTCCTATACATAGCTCTCCATTTTGCTCCACATACACTGACATTAATCAATTTACCCTTGAATTAATCAACAAATGTATGTTGCCCACACCCCTCCCTGTGGGGTGTGAGGCTCTAAATTCCAAATTGTCCACATCATGCACAGCTGTTGCTGCACAAGAAATAGAGAGCTATGGTAATTTCCTACACCTGTTCTGCGCATCCCTAGTTGCCTTTCATAATGTTTTCACCCTGCTTGCCCCCATTTCACCACTTTCCAATCACCCCTTTTTTCTTTTCTTTTTTTGGAATTAGTGTGGGTTTAAGCAGGAGTAAGCACCGCTAAGTGAAGCTGAGGGAACCTAAGCATCTCTTGGCACCACTTAGCATCATGCAAAACCATGCAAAACTGCTTTGATCACTCTATCTCATTCAGCCACTTTTCTGGTCAGCAACAATATAACTGGCCTTGCCAAGTCTCAAACCCAGGATCCTCTGCACTAGAGTCAGAGCAACACAGCACTACAACAAATTAGTTGTGGGAATTAGTAATGCTTTTGCAAATATATCATGCATTACAGTCATTTAACATTAGGGGAAAAAAGTCATCACTACCACGTCTTGATCCCAGGACTCTGTCCACTTGAGTCAGAGCAATGCACCACTATGCCAAATCAGCTGAGGGAATTAGTAATGCCTGTGTAAATATATCATGCATTACAGTCATTTAACATTAGGGAAAAAAGTTATCACTGCCATGTCTTGGCCCCAAGACCCTGTGCACTACAGTCAGAGGAATGCATAAGTAAGCCAAATCAGCTGTAAGAATTAGTAATGCTTTTGTGAATATATCATGCATTTCAGTCATGTAACATTAGGGGAAAAAGATAAAGCTGCCAAGTCTTGAACACAGGTTCTTCTGAGCCAGAGTCACAGCAACACACCACTACAAAAAATCAGCTCTGGAGAATTATTGATGCATTTGTAAATATATCCTTCACTACAAGGATGTAACTTTAGGGGAAAAAAGGCATCAGTAAATAATTTTGAACCCAGAACCATTAGAACTACAGTCAGAGCAGCATACTAATAAGCCAACTGACTTCTGAAATATAACAACTGTTTTTACAAACATATCCTGATTGCCAGTCACACACTACACCTATATATACTGGTTGAGAGGTATGCAGACATAGCATGCAAAACTGTGGACATAATACATCAATCCAAACAGTGTACAGTATTTCCACCTACCTTCTGTGATGCTGTAGCTCCCACACCTTGATAATGTCCTCCTCATAGGCCAGGAAAAGGGACAAGGCCCACGTGAAAGCCTTAATTATAGCACTGTGTTGCCATGTCATTGGCTAATAGAAAGGCAACTCAGCTGTTCTGGATGCAATTAGCAAGTGGGAGACACAGATTTGTGCACAGGCCATCACCTGTTCATGAGCATTACCTACAAAAGGCAAGCTGCTGCCTATGCTAAACAGGTCTGACACTTTCTTCATGAAGACAGACGGCGATTCTTTACAGCACTACTTGTGGATTTCTTCTGACAAAGGAGTACAGCACTATACCAGGTATGTCATACAATTAAGCATGTAATGGAATGCAGATGGGGGGGGGGTTGCAGTCATGGGAAATAGGAATTTAAACAGTAGATCTCAACAACACTTCCTGGACTGACATGTTGCTGATAGTCTGCTGTCCAGCACCTACTGCCATCCCTGATGGCTCTGTCTGCAGTGACATAGATCACAGCTCTGGCCCCTGAGTCAGCCCAGCAAGGGTCAGCTCACATATGACTACTACTGGATTGTCTGTTGTACAATACTGACTGTGACACTGCCAGCCTAACTAACTGGGATGTTGTAAATAATCATATGTCACTTGTGAATATTAATATGATACATATGCTTATCTTACAAATGTAAGATACCTATATATGTTATGTGGATATTAAACAACTGGCGCAGAATTGTGTGTTGAACTGTATGTTATGTACTGAGCACATACCTTTCAACTGTCTAGAGTTTTGCAGACCACATGTTTGCCACATATTTTTAGTCATTTACTCATACATTTGTGTTTTGTCTGGCAAATCACTGGCAAGTCATTAAAGACTGAAGTCATAAAATAATAGCATACATTTGAATTTCAGGTGACATATCCTTCAGAACATTCATGCTAATGCAAAACCTGGTATTCTATCAAGTAAGTGTGTAAGAGCAATATTAACAAAGTGTCACTATGTTTTGGCCTTTGCCCCCCCCCCCCTTTATTTGTGCCTTTGTCAGATGTCTTGCTCTAAGAGGCTGAGAGCTATGACTGACCTTCAAGAGTGTAACCACAATGTACTATACTGGCAAAGAATAGAAATGTATATAAAGTATTACCTGTGCAAATGTATATATTAATAGTAGAAGCTGGAAGCCTCAAACATATAGACATAAGTTGCAAAACTTCAAGTAAATAAGCTGAACCTGTTTTACAAATGTGTCATCTCAGTTTCAATGCAGTAAGCAGACATAAATGTCTACCGCTAGAGGTTTTTGTATTGTCTTGAAACAAATAATTACTATGTTGAAAATGTAAAAGTGTTTAACTGTGTTATGACTTCCAATTCTACACAAACATCAGACAGATATATACTTCTGATGCAGAGAAGCTAAAATGTATGTTAGTTGGTGTTAGCCCGGGAACTGAAGGCAGGTGGCAAACACTGATGTAATCTGAACTAACCCAGCATTAATGTTGATTATTACTTTCAGACCTGTCTCAGAGAAAGACTTTTGCATGTTGTATGTGTCTTTGCATCTGACAACATCCACTCATGTGCATTTGCCTTGCTAATAGTAAGGAACTACGAAAATGTAAAATCATTTATATAGCGATGGGAATATAGTATGTCTGTCTGATGTTTGTGTGGTCTGCGTTGCTCTGAGCATCACTCATATCTGCATTTAATTTTGATTTGAAGCTTTTTATTTAAGGTTTGATCACTTCTTTTTTGTATCTTATTGTAATATTACATTTGTATATTTTTATGTTTTCTGTTCTGTTGGGGTTTTAAGAGTTCTTGGCTAGGGTCAGTTAAAAAGTTACCAAATAATTCCTTTGCAAACTGTGAATAGCATCAGTTATGCAGTGAAAAAAGCTGAGAGACAGCATTACTCTTTTATTTAGAAATACCTGTAGTTAGCTGAAGTGTTTGTGTGGTCTGCATTGCTCTGAATATCAGTCATCTCTGCATTTAATGTTGATTTGAAGCTCTTTATTTAAGGTTTGATCATGCCTGTTTTGTATCTTATTCTAGTATTACATTTGTTTTGTTTTAAGTTTTATGTTCTGTTGGAGTTTTAAGAGTTCTCCCTCCCAGCCACCCAGTCCTTGTGTTCTTAAATTTGGTGTTTTTTGAGTTGCCCACCCATGCAATAAATCTTATTTTGGATACTCCACCCAGTCCCATCTCATCAGCTTATTCTACTGAGTAGGGAGAGAGATTATTTGGGAAGGCCCTTCCCCCTTAGTTTCCCAACCTTAAATTATTGTGTTTCATCCCTTCCCACTTAATATAAAAAAATAATTTTACTGTATTTATGTCTCTTCCCAATTTATTACTTTATTTTGCTTTTGCTGCTTGTTCTTAAAAGTAATCAATTGCACTTATTCTGCTGCAGTTATTACTGCTTGTTAGTAGCCTGACTAAACTGTAACTGTTATTCTAATCCTTTTGGTTTAAGCACTTGGGCTTCAGGCCAGTTGTTTTACATTAAGAAGGTTTGTGGTCTGCACTCTTGTGGCAGGAGAGGTAGCTTACATCCTTCTAAGTTGGGATTTGCTGGTTGAAGGCTTAGTGTCTGTTATTCTAAATGTGTCTTAGTTCTGGTTTAAGCACTTGAGTTTCAGGCCAGTTATTTTACATTAAGAAAGTTTGTGGTCTGCACTCTTGTGGGAGGAGAGGGTAGACTCTGCCATTCTGAGCTTGGAATTGCTGGTTAAAGGCTTATAGTGCCTGCTTATTTGAACTTTTTCTTTCTGAAATTGGTGCACCTTGTTTGCTGTATCATAGACTAGATTCAGACCTGCTGAATCTAGCTTTGTTTGTATAACTTGAGCACTAATCCAGGCCATTATTTTGGAGAGGGTTTCCCTGCACCCTAGTGGCAGGAGTGTGCAGTTAGAACTTGTCTGATTGAAGACTGCTGGAACAGGGCTCCTTTTTGTGCTTTTTATTGGTTAATTTGTTTAAATCAGTTTGCTTTTGTTTGCTACTGTTATATTTAAGTGTGCATCTGTTCTCCGGTGTTAAATTGACCTAAACAGAGTTTAAATATCTTTAGCATAGTCTGGTTACAGGTTTTGCTGTATTCAGATCTGTTTATGTGATTCCTGTGTTTCCTGCTACGTCATCTTGTGTTGGCCAGGTCCTGCCTGCATTTACTGGTAGTAAGCAAACTGGTTGGAACTGGTCTGACATAGATAGTTGACCTAAGAGCTCAGGGACAAGGGTTGATTGGTCAGTTCCAGTGTTTCTATTTTACCTTTGTTTTTGTAGTAGTTAACTTAACATTTGTGTGGGTTTGTGTTTGTTTGCCCATTGTGCACCACCGCTGTGCTGTCTTAACCCTTTCTGAGGTATCTCAGTTGCATTTTTTCCATTACCAGCACTCCTGTGTAAATGAGGCCCTTGCCTGCAGCAACTGAATTGATTTTACCCAGCCATACTCACACAGTACAGTACCCAGTCTACTATCCCTGACCTTTCTTCCATAGAGTCTGATAACCATGGACGGAAGATTTCCTGTGGTTTCCCCCTACTAGTCTGGTTGATATGGGCATCCTGAGACAGTGTAGCAACTGCCTTATGTATGCAGACAACCCTCTACTACTAGCACCTAGGAACACAATATGTGAGAGATGCAATCACATTAAGAACCTAGGATCATTGCTGTCTCAGTCACCAAGCCAGTACATGATTGACAGACCATGATGCTTTGCCAGAGATGTCCTTCATCTGTCTCCCCTGGGATTTAGGCTTCTGGTAAAGGTTTTTACCCCCCCCCCCCCATAGTGCCTTTTTTAGTCAAAGTCATGAGCACAAAATTACCAACATGGACATTTTTTATAAACAAAATTTAAAGGTCATGCTGCTAAATGCTAGGAGTCTTAGCATGAAACTGCACTCATTGCAAGCATTCCTTGCCTTGGAGGATGCTGACATATGTGCAGTCACTGAAACCTGGTTCAAAGCTATGGAGAGCACCCCAACCTTACCAGGTTACTCATCCTACCATACTTTCAGACCCCAAACAGAGGGCTACAAAGCCAAAGGAGGTGGAGTTTCAATATGTATCAAAGACATACACACCTCTAGGCTGGTCAAATGGTATGATGCACAGGAGACACTCCAAGTGCAGTTAACTGTTGACAAAACACCTATTCAAATCATAACTAGCTACAGTCCCCCAACATGACTCAGGACACCCACTCCACCTATCTGGACTTACTTGAATCCATCCAGATTCAACCATCTACCCTGATCCTGGGTGACTTTAACTACCCAACCATAGAGTGCAAGACCTATTCTAGCCCAAACATGAATGCCCAGAGATTTCTTGAATTCATCAATGGCAAAGCATTGGATCATCTGGTCAGCACCCCTATGAGAGGTGAACATATCCTGTACCTGGTCTTCACCAACATGAGTAGGCACTGTAGCACTCCAACAGTGTCATCCTCCTTGGTAAGACCCGACCATAAAGTGATCAATTTTGAAGTCACCATCTCACCTGATCATCTCCCCATGTCAGGGCCAAATGAAAAAAACATTTCCAAAGCTGACTACAATCTCCTCAGAAGAGATATAATCAGCTTCACAGCCATCATCCCTTCAGTTGGAACTAGCACTAATGTCCAAGCCTACACCAAAAAACTATATGAGCATCTATATAGCTGTATGGACTCAGCAATACCTGACAGGACAAAATCATCTTCCTCAAGGAAGAGTAAACCTGTCTGATGGACAGCAGCAATAAACAAACTCTATAATAGAAGGAAAAAATGCTGTCCAGGGCCAAGACGGAGCAGGTGCCAAGTTGGAAGCAATCTCTCCTTTGTCTGAACAAACAAATAAGGTCACTGGTGAAATCCTCAAAGCTAACTTCGAGTCCAAATTGGCCACATTCAGTAAGGACAATCACAAGGCCTTTTTCACACTTGTCCACAGTCTCAAAGGTAACACCCAAATCTGCTCTGAACTGGTGGTCAATAACACCACATACACAAATGCCATAGATTAGCCAACCTGCTGGTAGACAGGTTCAGTGAAAATTTCACCGCCCTGCCCCCCCATCAGTAGACCAGGACATCCCCAGCATCTACCTCCCTCCCCGCATCTCCATGGAGCAGGTCCTTAATGCCCTCTAAAAGGCAAAAAAATAAAGTCTCCATGGGACCGGATAAAAGCCTCTGCATGTATCCTACATGAACTCAGGCATGAGCGCTCAGCTCCATTAGACACCCTATTCAACCACAGCCTGAACACCGGCTTCATCCCAGCTGAATGGAGGACAACCGCTGTCATCCCTCTACACAAAGGTGGAGCATCCACTGACCCAGGCAATTATAGACCCATCAGCCTAACTAGCCTTATCTGCAAGGCCATGGAATGTATTATCATGGACCTTATAAACAAGTACATTGGCAACTTCCAAACGCTTGACCCCACACAGTTTGATTTTGTCAAAGGGATATCATGCCTGTTGAACTTGGTCGACTTCTTTGAAACAGTCACCAAAGCCATGGATGAGGGGAAGACGGTGCACAGTGCCTACCTTGACCTAGCCAAAGACGTTGACATTATTCCCCACTCGGGAATAATACATAAACCCTCCCAGCTAGGCATCAACCCATATGTTACCAGATGGGTAGCCAACTGGCTCACTGATAGAACCCACTCAATCAAAGTAGGGGAAGCCACCGCTAGTAGTAGATCCGTAATGAGTGGTGTACCCCAAGGATCAGTCTTGGGGCCTCTACTGTTTGGCATATACTTTTCTGAGGTGCAAGCCAAAACCAATTGTCTGTGGCTGACCAAGTTTGCAGATGACCACAAGCTGGGCGCTGTCTTAAATTCACCTAGTGATGTGAACATCCTCCAAGAGGGCCTTACCCAAACTAATGACTAGTGCCAGAAGCATGGCCTCAAACTGAATGCCAAGAAATGCATCATTATCCCCTTTGGGGAAAGTGTCATCCTTACTAATTATGACATTAATAACAATGTACTAAGCATGCAATCAGTCCTGAGGGACTTTGGCACCCAGGTTGATAGCAACATGACTTTTGACAACCACGTTGCCTCCATTGTACAGACAGCTTTCTACATGGCCCACCTCATAAATAAGGGTATTTTATCCAGGAACAAGGAGGTCATAACATCCCTGTACTCCTCCCTTATCAGACCCATTATCAAGTACAATGCGGCATGCACCTTACCAAGCACATGCAGCAGTTGGAGAGATCACAGAGGTTCCTGACCAGGAAAATCCAGGGTCTCAAACACCTATCATATAAAGATAGGCTAAAAGTCCTGTCCCTCTACTCAGTCTCATTCAGATTGCTCAGAGGTGACCTGTGTCTGGCATACAAGGCCATTTCTGACCCAGCCTTGATGGAGTTGCCGAATGTCTGTAAGACAAACTGCACTCTTGCAACCCGCACTCAAAGCCTTAACCAAGTCTGTGACATGAATAGAGCTTGATGGTGGATAGATTTTGTGTCCCAAAGACTCCCTCTCCATATCAAGCAGAGTACCTCTTTAGCCCTCTTTAAGAGGAACCTGGATTACTGTATGGGAAATAGAAAATACACCCCTGGGACTCCACCTGTGTCCCTGCTGGACAGGGGAAACAGGTGCTGACTTTGAAAGAACATGGGTGAAATTCTTGGCTGGGCTTATAAGTGCCTCCAGGCCAATAGCCTAGTATCAACCTATGAACCTATTACTTTAGATGTTTGCTGTATCTATTTCAGATTATCCTGCAATGTTGTCTTAAATTATTCCCTGTGAGGCTGAACTCTGTAGTTACTGTATTGATTGAGTATTGTCTTGTTCCTTCATAAGTTATTATTAAATATAGTTAAACCTTGTAATTGTGTCTGGTCTGTATAGAATTAAGTAAGCTCTTAGCATACTTGCATATGTATTTGGTGACACTGTATTGTCTACTCCAATAGCCTTGGTCTTGGTCACACTTACCATTTGGCTAATAGACACATCATGCAGTAGGATTCATCACCCTTTGGTAAGGGCCTTACAGTAGCTGATAAAGAGCTTGATTGTGGCAGTCAGAACTACCTTTAAATCTGGGCAGAAGGGGCCATAGCTAGTAAACCTGTGCCAGCCTTTCTCAGGACTGTGTGTGTGATTTATAAATAAAATCTCAAAGTGTGTGTGCCAGCAACATGGGCAGAGACATGAAACACTGGTTGGACACAGCGGGTGATGGAGGTTTTGGCTTGACCACTCTGCTGAGATGTTAACTGTATAACTGTGCCAGTGGGGAGTCTTATTGGAGATATGGAGAGAGAAGGAAAAACCAGCCCCAGACCGATTGTGATCTCTGTGTGCTCTGGAGGGTACTTGTACTGTACTGTGTGTATACTTGTCATCCTCCCATTGTGTACATCCCTAACTGGTGCTAGTGCTGAGGATCATGGCACTTTGGTTACTGGGCCAGTGCAGGGGCATCACACTGACAGTGCATACTGGTAGATACCGCTGGCATATCACATCATGTACCATCATTGAGCACCTCTCAGTCTACCAATGTCATACAGGATTATTTCACAGATTGTCCAGGTCTCCCTGACCATTCCTGACATATTCTGGCTAGGTCAGTGTGTACTCCACACCTGTATGCGATTAACTTACACCTATGGCTAGCATACCTGGTGAGCTCCTGCAGCAGGACAGCAGGTTATAGGTAGTAGTAGTGGGGGGATGCTGGCTCTGGCTCAGCCCAGTGCATACATAATTAGCATACAATGTATGGAAATGGATACAGTACTAGATATGCATGTACCATTACTGTGTCCCCAGGGGGTCTAGTATGTCACAGACACATTCCCTAAACTCTGTGGACATCCATCACGTATTCTCCAACTGGTGTCCAGAAATAAACATTTGTCTGGCAGTGGGTCTACATCTATCAGGCATATATCCACATTCTGCAAACATCTGGGTACTGCAGATGTCAGGCATCTATGAAGAGGTCACCTTACAACATATATGCACTGCTCTCTGTTATTGTGTACCTCAGATGTTCCAGGGATGTCCACATGCACCTGTATTAGCATTCACCCATTTGTGGGATGTAGGCTGGATGACATGGTAATGTAACGCTGCCCATAGGAGACACCCGGCAGTTGATGGCAGTGATGTGTGTAGATACATTACAATACAGTCTGTCACAGCAGTCAGGCTATGTCTGGTATTCCTGGTACCATAAAAGGTTACTAGGTTATGGGCCCTGAGCAGTCATATGCCTAGGCCACATGTTAGCCCATGTGTATGCAAGACTACGGGGACCTTGGCAATGGTGGGGGGCTGTGTCTCCCTTTCCTGTGCTGTTCATGCCACAGCTGTTTCAACAGGATCATATTGTGTAGCATGGCAGATACTATGAACATGTGTGCATATGTGGCTTAACCGTACTGCAGGGCTCCACCAGATATGTCAAGGCAGTGGAACTCTGACTTGAGTGGCTCAAACACATGCTCTGTGATGTTCCTAGTTTGTGCATGTGCCTCATTATGGCATTCCTCAGTGGGTGTCTGTGCAATTCTGATAGATGTCACCATCCATGGTTCCAGTGCATAACCAGCATCCCCCCTTTTCATCTCCAAGGTACGGCTGTATATGTGCATGTTTACCTAGGTGCGTATGCATGCAACAGTGTGTGATAGACAATGGGGGCAGACAGCATAACCTTGCATGCATACCCTTGACAAAGCCAGCTAGCTTTCATACATGTCGCCTGGGTGTTCTGTAGGATCACAGATTCATAGATACTGAGGAGGTTACTAGAGTACTGGCCCTGGGTTCCTTAAAAGCCAAGTCTTACTTTATCCCCAAAAGAATCGTCGATCAGCACCTGTTGCCCCTGGCATTGCTGGACACAAGTTTAACCCCAGGGACAGATGTTGTTTTTCTCATCCATTCAACCTTGATGCAGTTGATGAGGGTATGCATGGTAGTGTGTTTGACATGTTTGGGGAGTGTAGTCCTTTCACAAAGCAGGCTCTAGGAAGCAAACATGACTCTCCAGCATGTGTCTTTGCTATCTCATATGTGATGCAGGCCTCTCGTGCCAGTGATATGCATCAAGTTATACTCTCATATATGGGACAGCTGTTGAAGGGCTGAGCACAGCATTGCCATCTAGGCATGCCACAGATACCTGTGGACAACCTGAACGATAACCAGTGGGGGAGTACTGATTACAGGCTGTCTGCGTGGAACAGGTCTTGAGGGCCATGGCTGACCTTTTTGGGTGTTAAGATAGCCTTTATAGTTTCTGTGAATGTCTGCTTAGGTGCATAGCAGACCGGCCATGCTGCTAATGTATTTTTGTACTGACTGAGGACTATTCAGAAGTACTGACCACCATTTACCTGGATGCAGTTCCTTTACCTATGTGGTGAACCACATACAAGCATTTTCTGACTACTGTCACTACTTGCTGCCTGAATGCAATATTGTTGGCATCCTGATTACCCAGGTCTGTCATTGCAGTCTGTGTGTTTATGGGGATGGTGCTGATGTGGGAAATACTGGGGCTATGTACTTGCTGTATGGTATGCTGAGGCTGTTATCTGCATTCAGCATGAGGCCAGGACCTTGGCACCATTCCATACCCACTGTATGGCCCATTGCAGTGTGTTAGTAGTTTGTGGCTCAATGACAGTCTGCTCAATACTTACAGTTGACACAGCCTTAGCCAGTACCTACATATGTGCGTAGTGCCAGTTAACATTCATGCATATATGCACATGGGACATTAGGGGCCATAGGTAGTCACAGGGCTTTCAAATGTTTACATATTGCACACACATAGGCAACACAGATTGTGGTTGTCACCTTATCAAATATGGATTGCGGGACAAGTCTTGTAGTAACGTGACAGTTGGCAGGACATACCATACCCACGGCAAGTGCAACACACAGGACTTCCTTTGGTGTGCTACTATGACACCTTCTTTGTGTGACATTACCTTAGCTTGCACTATTTGTCATAACATTATGGTGCTTCTGATGTGCAATAAATGCTCTATGCAATTAGTAGACAACTTTATGAAATGTTTGTTGTCCTACACTCTGGGGACCACTGTATTGTTTCAGTTGTCATCACAGGTCACACCTTGCCAAACATGGACTGAAACCTGCAAGGTGGTACAGATGGTGGCCATACCTCTGACATCTACATATGTCTGCAGAATGTCCTGATGTTTGCCACATATTTTGTTTCCATTTGTCATAACATTGTGGTTTTCTGGCAAATTGTTGGAAAAGCATGACAGACTAACATTACCAATTAATGACAGATATTGTCATGTCACAACACATACCCTTTTGAAGGTGCATTCAAATGTACAACCTGTTCTGGTATCTACTTTCCATGTGTGTCACAGCAATATGTGAACCTTGTGCTCAATGTTTGGCCTTTGCCCCACTGTTCCATATGGCTTTAACAAGATGTCTGTCTGTGAGGGTTTGAGAGGTATGCTGGTGGCAGTAACACAGACTGCTGCAAGGATATATGCATAAACACACACACACACACACACACACACACACACACACACACACACACACACACACACACACACACACACATACACACCTGATTGTGGATGTGCATAGAAACACACATGCACACAAAGTTGACACTTCAATTAGAACACCTATCTGTCTTGTTATGTACAATGCAGACTGACATCACTATTCCTCATGCCACAGTGCTTTTGTGTTAGAAAATGTGTAACTGTGCTTCTGTGGTGGATGAGATCTGTAGGGGCCCTGACTAGGTTGGCAACTGGGGGAGTTAACAGGGTGGAACAGCCACACAAAATTGAATAACCATGGCATACACACAGGCAAGATAGCCACAGGGGATATGTATACAGAAACACATACACTCACATAGTTGGCAATAGTTAGATTAGAATACCTATGTATCTAGTTATATGTACCATAGTGCTACATACATATTGCATGTGCCATGGAGATTATATGCCAGGGACATATCTCACAACCTCTTACACCAATTAATCTTGGGAATGCCTTCATGAATGGTGGGATACACCACACAAAATAGGGACTGTTTTCACAATTTGCTCTTACAAACCTAGACACGTGATAGGGTAACAGATCATGCATCAGCATGACGTTTCAGATGGGTATGATATCTGAAGCTGACATGTCTGTCAGTATGGCAACTGTCACATATTTGCCAATGATTTCTCATAATCCCTGATTGTTATGAGACATGGACCACATATATGTTGCAAACATCTGGACATTCTGCATACATCTGTATAGATGACTGGTATGGCCTGTAGAGTTTGACATGGTGCATCTAAGGTGGATGACAACAGGCTCTTTAAAGTAATGCCATGGGGAGAGGATCAGCAGGCCTTAAATGGTACTTACACACAAACATAGTAGTATTACAGTTGGCTGCATTGAGATTCAAACCCTACCTACCAAGTTGCATGTACTATAGTGTGGACTACTTATCACATGCACTACAGAGCTTATATGCCTAGATAGTTTCCAACAGTGGATCTAAGGTGGATGACATGAACAGAACCTGTAAAGTAATGCAATGGGGCGAGGTTACCAGGGTGGAACAGGCCTCAAAATGATATAATCAACACACACACAGACAGTATCACAGTTGCCAAGATTGAGATTAGAACCCCTACCTATCTCGTTTTCTGTATTATAGTAATACGTAGTTATCATGTGTGCCATGGAGCTTATAGGGCTGAAGAGTGTCCAAAAGTACTTCTAAGGTGAATGACATAAGCAAGCCTTGTAAAGTAGGGCAATGGGAAGTTTACTGTGTGGAAAAGGCCTCAAAATACTTTAACATACAAATACACTTGCCAGTGCTGAGATTATAACCCCTATCTATTTAGTTGCATATACTATAGTGCTACGTTTTTATCACGTGTGCCACGGAGCTTATAGGGCTGAAAAGTGTCCAAAGGTACTTCTAAGGTGAATGACATCAGAAAGCCTTGTAAAGTAGGGTGATGGGAAGTTTACTGGGTGGAAAAGGCTTCAAAATACTCTAACCTGCAAACACACACACACAGTTGCCAGTGCTGAGATAAGAACCCCTTCCTATCTAGTTAAATTTATTACAGTTTGCTTGTCTTTTTGGCTTTTCCCAGTTAGGGGTCACCACAGCATTATATTTATTACAGTGCTACACATTTATTGCATGGACCACGGAGCTTATAGGTATGAAGAGTGTCCAAAGGTACTTCTAAGGTGAATGACATCAGCAAACCTTGTAAAGTAGGGCAATGGTACATTTACTGGGTGGAAAAGGCCTCAACATATTTAACCTACAAGCACACATAGTTGCCAGTGCTAAGATTAGAATCCCTACCTATCTAATTACGTGTACTATAGTGCTATGTATTTTTTGTGTGCACCACAGAGTTTGGAGAGCTGAAAAGTGTACAAAGGTACTTCTAAGGTAAATTACATCAGCAAGCCTTGTAAAGTAGGGCAATGGGAAGTTTACTGGGTGGAAAAGGCCTCAAAATGCTTTAACCTACAAACACACTTGCCAGTGCTGAGTTTAGAACCCCTACCAATTTAGTTACATGTACTATAGTGCTACATATTTATTGTGTGTGCCACAGAGCTTATAGGGCTGAAGAGTGACCAAAGGTACTTCAAAGGTGAACAACATCAGCAAGCGTGTAAAGTAGGGCAATGGGAAGTTTACTGGGCAGAAAAGGCCTCAAAATACTTTAGTCTACAAGCATGTACGCGTGCACGCACACACACACACACACACACACACACACACACACACACACACACACACACAGTTGCCAGTGCTGAGATTAGAACCCCTACCTTTCTAGTTATATATACCAGAGTGCTATGTATTTATCACGTGTGCCACAGAGTTTACATGGCTGAAGAGTGTCCAAAGGTACTTCTAAGGTGAATGACATCAGCAAGCCTTGTAAAGTAGGGCGATGGGAAGTTTACTGGGTGCAAAAGGCCTCAAAATACTTTAACCTACAAACGCACACACACACACGCACACACACACACACACACACACACACACACACACACACACACACACAGTTGCCAGTGCTGAGATTAGAACCCCTTCCTATCTAGTTATATTTATTACAGTGCTACGCATTTATTGTGTGCACCACAGAGCTTATAGGTATGAAGAGTGCCCAAAGGTACTTCTAAGGTGAATGACATCAGCAAACCTTGTAAATTAGGGCAATGGGAAGTTTACTGTGTGAAAAATGTCTCAATATAATTTAACCTACAAGCACACACAGTTGCCAGTGGTAAGATTAGAACCCCTACCTATCTAGTTACATGTACTATAGTGCTATGTATTTATCGCATGCACCACAGAGATTAGAGAGCTGATAAGTGTCCAAAGGTATTTCTAAGGTGAATGACATCAGCAAGCCCTGTAAAGTAGGGCCATGGGAAGTGTACTGGGTGGAACAGGCCTCAAAATACTTTAACTTACAAACACAGCTGCCAGTACTGAGATTAGAACCGCTACCTATCTAGTTAAATCTACTATAGTGCTATGCATTTATCACATGCGCCATGCAGCTTATAGGGCTGAAGAGTCTCCAAAGTACTTCTAAGGTGAATGACATCAGCAGGCCTTGTAACATAGGGCAGTGGGAGGTTTACTGGGGTGGAAAAGCCCTTACAATGCTTTAACCTAGAACCCCCCCCCACACACACACACACACACAAGACAGGTGAGGTGAGATTACAACCCCTACCTCACTACTATTACACAATGGAGGTCACCTTCATAGTGGCATGTGCTGGTGGTTACAATTGGTGTGCAAATGTCTGCATGAGGACATCACACTATGCCTTCAGGGAGTCTCTCTCTCTCTCTCTCTCTCTTGCTCTCTCTCTCTCTGCCTCTCTCTCTCTGTCTGTCTGTCTCTCTCTCTCACTATCCATCTCTGTCTGTCTTTCCCTCCCCTATCTCTGCCTGTCTATAATTGATATATTTGTATATGTTACCTATATATGTGTATGTCTATCACACTCAACAGATGCAGATATATCACATATGTGCCACCTCCAGCTAGCTGCTGGTAATCCTGTCTGAATGAGGGGTGGGGGAGACACAGTTAAGGTGTACATAGCTGTCTGAATGTAAAGTCATATCTGGACAACAGAGTTGTATAGTCAGACATGGGTTTATACATGGGCTGTAATTCTCTAAGTGTAGGTGCATGCCCAGTAAGACCTTCATTAGTAAGAGTATGACTGCATTCCAGCAATAGCTGTAATCCGGTCCAGGATTTTGTGTGCTAAAGCTGACGGGCTGATGAACCTGTGTAAACAGTCCAGCATCGCATTGATCTACTGTGTGAGGAATCTCCTGGATGTGTGCTATCCTTATTAACTGAGTCATATCCTGGTGTGGGTACAGAGTGCATTCGACTGAGCAGAGTTTTCCATAATATGTGTGGAAGATTCTACATAGCACTGAGATTTCCTGGTATGTGAGTGGCAGATCAGTATAGAATAATGTGAGGGAGCACTGACAGACATTTGTTTACTGACCCCATACACTGCAGGGAACTATGTTACAGTAGAAATTGTTCTAGTGTGCACATTTTGTTTATCTGGCTAGTGGTTCTCCTTCCCCTTATGTGTCTTTTTGTCCAAAGTTGCTGCTGTTTTGTATTAGTAGTTATGGTGTGAGTGGGTAAACATTGTAACATCACACACAGGGTTACAGACCTCACACCTCTAACTGTACCTGTTTAGCAGATTGTCCATCATTGTACACCATACATCTGCTGTGGTCCTCAGACAGTTTGTGTTGCACTGTTATTGTATGGCTACAGGTTGGCCATAGCTCTCAGAGTCTACAGACGGACATATGGACAGGCCCATATAACAGTCAGACACAGGCCCAGACATGGGGGCAGGCTCTTAATATTGCTCTTCCAAACATACACAGTTGGTAGAACTGTTTTATATTAGCTTGCATTTACTTATGGGCATGACATCTGCAGCTCTACTGTCTGTCATTGCTGTTTTCACATCAACCTTTATTGGTTTGATAATAGTTTGGCAGGCAAATGCAATGTTATGACAAGCAGAACAGATATATGAGGCACACGTGTGGATATTCTGTGACACCCTGTCATTCCATGGGTATGGAAGGTGGCCACTGACTTGTTGTCAGTACTGACACAGTGATGTAGCAGCCTTTATACCTTAGCACTCAACTGACTTGTCACAACCTGCTGTTGTAGTAGGCACTATGTAGGTTACTCAGACCTGTGTACTGTCCATATGTGTGGCCCCTATCCCTCCATTGTCCAGCTTTCCTGCAGTAACAAATATTGATTTCTGGCCAGTGCGTGCAATGCCTACCATTGGCATAGCTGACATGCAAAATAACTGCCACAGCCAGTCTCAAGCCATGGACCCTGACAACTACAGAACTGTATATTTAGACCAGTAAGCCACAACAGCCACCAGTAAGTGGTGTGTACTTGCTGATGCTATTAACCACAAATATACATTGCACATTGACCCCTGGATATTGTAGAAATGGAACAAGTTATCAAGTTGATTGTGGCAGTCCTGGGAATGTGTGGCTTGCTGTTATCACCTTACACCTTACAGACATAAATGTTACAGCGATTCTATGTGAACATGGGTGTGTTGAGGGGAGGGGGCCATACCTCTCAAGTGTACACATCTTCACAGATGGTGCAGAAGTTTAACTCATAATTTGGGTCCATTCTTCATAAAATTGTGGTTGTGTGGCAAGTAGTGGTGAATTCATTACAGACTGAATTTAGAAAGTAATGACAGACATTTGACTTTCAGACTTCTTGACCTTCAGAGAATTCATGCTACTGCAACAGCCATTATTCTATCAACTTTCTATGTTTGTAAGTGCAATATTTGTTCATGTTTTTGGGCCTTTGTCCCACATTTCTTTATGAGTTTATGCAGATTTCTTGCTGCATGAGGATTATAGCTATGTATGGGACTCCAACATTGATGTCCAGGCTTTTTTCCTTTGACCCTACTGTTTGTAAGTCCCTCACATAGTGCAGTGGATTTTGCTGGATTACAGCCTACTGCATATTGTGGGTCAGCCAGCATTTGGGTGAGACTTCCTGTTGTCCCACATAGCTCTCCGTTGTCTGCTGCTATCCTGGTAACCCACACCATTCCCAGGAATACATACAGCAATACCATACATATCCTACCACAGTCTACTACCTCATTCATTTATTGTTAGTAACAGTGACTTACCTTGTGCCAGCAGCAGTTGAGAGGACAGTGCATCAGGGCTGACTCTGTTGGATGCAGGCAGTACATGGTCTATACATGGTAAGGTACAGGTAGTGTGATGTGCTTGGCATCCCTTTTACTGTATGTGTGAGCTGGTGTGAGGTGTCAGTCATTGGGTCACTAGGGTGGCAATGTATGTGGTATTTGTTGCATCTTTGCCAAGGCCAGGGTGTACTGGGCATGCCTACATCTGCCTACAGGGGCAGGCTGAGGGGGTTCATCCTCCATGTCCCCCTTTGCCTGAGGGGACCTTGGCAATGGTGGGGGGCTGTGTCTACCTTTCCTGTGCTGTTCCTGCCACAGCTGTTTCCACAGGATCATATTGTGTAGCATGGCAGATACTATGAACATGTGTGCATATGTGGCTGAACAGTACTGCAGGGCTCCGCCAGATATGTCAAGGCAGTGGAACCATGACTTGAGTGGCTCAAACACATGCTCTGTGATGTTCCTAGTTTGTGCGTGTGCCTCATTATGGCATTCCTCAGTGGGTGTCTGTGCAATTCTGATAGATGTCACCAACCATGGTTCCATTGCATAACCAGCATCCCCCACTGGATGGCTGTATGGGGTATGTGGGAGTCGTGATAATTGCCAGCACTGCCAGCACACACATTGATGATAATGCCCTGGGCATTGCACATGACTTGGCAGTTGGTGAAGTGGTAGCCCTTGCAGGTGACTTAGACTCTACCCTCTTCACCGGGTGATGCTTTCATGTGCAGATGAGTGCAATCTGTGGCACCCAGTACCTCTAGGTACTGTGCTACATGGTGGAAGAGATGCATATTGCTGGTCCTCTCCTCAGGGGTGTTGGGGAAATAAATGTGTTCACTGGCATGTGTTAGCATGATATCCAGGAACTGGTGGACTACCCTGGATGCGGATGCCTGTGAGATCCCTATGATGTCCCCAGTAGGTCCTTGGAAAGTACCTGCAGCTAGCATTCTTAAGGCTACCCACACCTTTGTTTCCACTGGGATGGGTTCCCTTCTGTTGGATCTGGGTCTGAGGTGAGGGCAGCAGAGCTTGGTGAGTTGCTGTAGTATGTCTCTGTCCACCCTGCAGAGCTCTACTATCTCCAGCTCATGTAGTCCCTGAAAGGTTACCCTGGGCTTGAACACTCTTTTCCTCCTCAGTCTGGGCCAGTTATCAGCATCATCCTCATCACTGCCCTCAGCCTGTTGTATATAGAGATGTAGCAAAGCAGCAGCAGCCTCTATCAATTTGTCAGTTAAAATTCCCAAGTGTATACTCCAATGGTGCAGAGTATGTGGGAAAATCAGATTGAAGAGTGTCTGCATACTTTATACTGGTGTGCTGCAGATGCAACCTATGTGATTGGCTGGCTATGGTATATTCTGCTGCATTATTGAGGGGGTTTGAATGGCCCACTGTGAGTTGCAGAGGGCTTATTAGTCATTTATAGCAGATTGCCTTTTTTCAATTATTTCCTTTTATTGTTTTTTCAATTTCCTCCACTTCTAAGCCCAGTGGCACTCCGAGCAAATCCATGGAGCTAGTGTAAATATTGCTAAGCAGAAAGGGACATCCCCTGTACATGAGCATGCTCAGCATTTCTTTAACCAGCTAAGCACAACTTAGCAGCCTAAGACACACACCCCTGTTTAGCTGTGCTTAGCTGAGTGCAAACAAGAGCTGCTGAGCTCCAATGTGCTTACACAATCCCTGACACACACCCTTTTCATGTCAGCTGCCTCTTCTGCCTAGACTACTACATTGTAGCCCCTACACAGTTAGGTACCTGCAGACATGGTGGCCCATTTTGCTATTCAGTAAACTTAGCTCATTTACATACACCTAATTATGTATACCCTAGTTACTGCACTACACCAAAGCATATGTCCTTAGCAACCACTATAACCTGCCATTGTATGACTCTGCCTACTAGCCAATATAATGGGGAACTTCAGTATCGCTTTATATCTCATACTTCACTATTTTAATTGTATTTTATGATCTATTATGTTTGCGCATTGCTGCGCACAGCTTAAACATATCATATGTTAAAAAAATCTTTTTCATTAATTGCATCAGTTTTAAATGCCAATGGCTATAGTTTGGGCTGTTGGCATGCTACTACATGTAATACATGCTTTTATTTGAGTTGTCATGGCCCCTTTTTTATTTTTACATTCTGGTATATAGTTAGTAACCGCATACATTTCTCCTGCAGACACAGCTCTTACATGGATGCCTGTCTGCTTCATGGATCACAAATTCACCTCATTTGCATGTTTTTCACCAGCAAATGAGGTGATTTGCATTATGAGGTCACCTCTGTGTCTGGACAGTGCTGGGAGGCTCATGCACAACCACGGCCTTGTTTCCTGGATCGCTTGGCCTACTGACTTCATATTCAGGCTGCACCACTATTCCTACACAGAGAATTGCTCTGTGTAGGACTTATTGAATTATCCCCTAGACTTAAATTGCACAATATATAAACAACTGCATTCCTCTAACAAACAACATAAATTCTTGTCAGGGCATGGTACACAAACAGCACTATGGATTAATACATATTGAATTGTACTTGGGCTGGATAAGGATAAGTTACAGAAGCTGTCTTTACGGACTTTACCAAAGCACTTGATCCGGTAGATCACAGTACACTATCACTCCACTTATGTGTTCTAGGCATTAGCCTTGATGCCCTATCATGGTTCCAAATCTGTTTCTCAAATCACTACTTCCATGTTAAAATTAAATTTTTGTTCTTTCTTTTAGCCACCCAGAAACAAGGTATCTCACATGTATTCATTCTAACAATACTTTTCTCCATCTGTGTCAACAATCTACCTTTAGATCACCTTCACCTCCTACTCTTACTATATGTTGATGACGTGATCTTATTCCATTAAAATCAAGCCTTCATATTACAATCTGATTCATCTCCCTAATCCATTGTAACAACAATAAAAAACTATTTAACTCATCAAAAACAAAAACTATGATTTTCAGAACCAAACAACAACAGAGTAAAACCAAAAATGCATTATAAATTAGTGACAACAATGCTACTATAGAAAATTGTGTCTCATTCACAGTATCTAGGTTTCCAGCAGACCTAATTCTTAACTTTACCCTCTACCCAGAAAACACAAAAAAGAAGATCAACTGACTTCTATAATGGATAAAGATTTCACTAACAGAATTCACAAATTCATCACACTCGCTTAAAAAAAAGAACTGCCAACTGCTAAAAAATGGCTACCAGTCAAACAAAAGGCTATCCTACTATTTCACTCACAACTCTTCATTTTATTTTTAAGTAATCAATTTTTATCTCACCTAGCAGTAACATTAATAACAAAACCTCTCACCTTACATCCTTAAGAGTCTTGACCACTCAGGCCCTTAAAACAAAACTGCAATGTACAGATTACTGATTCCCTATAAATGGATCCCCATCTTAAAGACAGATCCTCTTACCCTAAATTCCTATCCTAACTTAAATAGATCCATCGCAACTTCTTTCAACTACAACTCTCTGCTGCATAGCTTTCTCAGCATCTTTATGACTGTTTTGTATATAATTTTACAGTTATTGCTGCATAATCTAATGTCTGTGGACATGCTATGGATATAATTTTATATACATATATATATATATATATATGTGTGTGTGTGTGTGTGTGTGTGTGTGTGTGTGTGTATGTGATGTGTGTGTGTGTGTGTGTGTGTGTGCGTGCTTATTTCCTTTTATTGTTTTTTCACACACACACACACACACACACACTATATATATATATATATATATATATATATATATATATATATATATATGTATCTACAGTCATGCAATAACAGACACAAAAAGAAGGCCAAATGGTGTTAGTTACTATCAGTGCACAAACAGGAGCCACAGTTGCAGTGATTCCATATGTAAAGATCATTTGTAGAGAACTAACTCATTGAATAAAAGCTGATGAGTTTAAGTCCACTTTCTAATCAACTAGCCTCACAGAAATCCATTTTATCACATAAAATGTATATTTGTGTGTTGTGTGTTAGTGTGTGTATTTGTACATGTGTGCATTCAGGAGGGGTTGAAGTGGGTTGCACTGTATGTGTAGCACTGAGATGAAATACATTACAATTGCCATTTATTTATTTATTTGGCTGTTTATGCATTTATTCATTAATATGATCACAATCAGACAACTGATGTGTACACAGTCAGTACAGTAACTGTAACTGGTAGATACAGAGGCAGTCTGTGAATAAAACTGATTGATCCTTGTTGTCATTTGATTACAGTTCCACAGATCTTGAACTGGCTTACCAGGGCTACTGTGTGTTTTAGTAAACAAGCTGAAATATTTTACGGTGACATTTATTATTGTAATTTTATTTCATTGCAGTCAGCCATCTGAGGTGTATGTATAAATGGCTTAAATAAGTGGATACTGAGGCAGCTTGTCAATAAAAGTGATTGACAGCAACTGTTTTATGATGACAGTAAATGGTCATTAACCTCCTATAACATAGCCTTACCTCATTCCATTAATCCCACCTATTCAGTAGCCTCCTGCAGCCTTCCATGCTTATTATTCATTACTATTTGTTTACCAGGTAGGTGTGCTAGTTTATTGACCCTTTTATCCCATAACCTGGAATCAAGAGCAGTAAAGATAACAATTTACACAAGGCATTAAAATTCATGTACATAATTCATATATGCAATAACCAAATAACACGATCTACAGTAATGATTTCATAGAAACAACTATGTAAAATTAATTGGTATGGGATAGAAAGAAAGTTGTTTTATACATTTGGTATCTACAGGAATACAATATCAATTTAATGTAGGTGGTGATGGCAGGCATTCTCCATAGTTGATAAAAGCACTATCAAGTCTGACCCATAGTTTTGAAAATAAGTGATAAGAGCAGGTATTATCTATTAGTAAACTAGAAGCTACAAATAGAGTCTGACATCAGGGGATTTTAAGTTTGTCTTTAAACTTATTAACTGTTTCTTGAATTTTGATTTCAGTAGATAGGAGGTTCCAGGTTACAAGTCACAGCCATAAAAACGTTTTTTCTCCTACTGATGCTTTGAATCTTTGGCAAGAGGGGCAGACTAATAATCTTCCGAGCTACGGCAGTTGCACAAGTTATCATGAGATAGTAGCTTGACTTTCAGAGGATTTGTTTCAATACTTTGAACATTTGAGTGATAAGTAGAAAGGTAGTCCTATTAGTGACACAATAGCCAATTAATGTTTTCTTAACTTACAGTGATGGATTAGGGGATCAGCCAGAGGGATAAATTAGCATTTTTTATTCTTTACCATTTGAGTCAAATTGGTATAATATGCAGAATAGAGAGCAAGGAATGGGAGACAGTGTTCAAATTTAGGTAATAAAACATTTTAGCAGTGGATAATGGGGTTTTGGTGAGTGTAAGTGAGAAATCTTGTAACAGAACTTTAGTTGTTTTAGGACTTTAGTGATTATGTAATCAGTGTGTGCTGTAAATTAAAGAGATGGTTAAAAGATTAGGCCAATATTCTTTTACTCAGCGGCAATAGGGATAGCATTACCTTTTCGATCCTTTATGTTAATGGAAGAAAATGAGTGGAGTTTCCTTGTGGTAGCAAGGGCCATGACATTAGTTTTTTTTTTTTTTTTGAGATAATTAAGAGTCTGTAGGAGTCTGACCAGATGCAGAATTCAGTAAAGTCATAATTCATCTTTCTTTGAAGGTTGATAGATATATCATCTGCATACATAACTATCTTGCTATTAGGGAGTTCTAATGGTAGGTCAGTGACAAAGGGATAGATAAGTAATTGGCCAGGAAAAAAGCCTTGCAAGGATCCTTTGCTAAGTAAGCCCACAGAAGAGAGTGCATTCTTGTAATAAACACGAGAAGATCTGTTTTGTAGATAACTTTGGAAGCAGATGATAGTATTTTCCCATAAATGTAGTCTTTTAAGCTTGTTGAGAAAAAATTAATGGTTAACAATTTCAGAAGTCATAGTCATAGCACAAAGAGCCTAGCTGAGACATGACTTTCAATTCAAGCTGCTGTATATTGCAGTTATGGGCATTAAAAGTAAAGCAAAGGTGCTAAAAGCTTTGAAAAGCCCATATTGAACAAGATCATAACTGTTAAGGTCATTTAGTCATTGTTTGTACAAAAGGTTTTCAAATATTTTTATTAAAGGATACAGTTTAGAGCTGGGTCTTTTATTCAATTAGTTCTATGAGTGCTGACTTTTTTGGCAGTGGGATTATGTGTGCATATTTGAATGTTGAAGGGACAGAAGCAGTCATAAGTGATGGATTACATATATGAGGGGGGTTTGCATTTTTTCAACAGAAAGCTTTAAGAAGGAGGGATGCAGTTAGGAGAATTTGGCACCTGTGTTAGTAACTTTAAACAGCAGAGTTGTAGTTTGCTTGACAGTGATTTGGGTGAAGTGAAAATTTGTTGTGTATGCTGCTAGTTGGTACAAAGAAGAATTTGTTGTTTCATCATATATACATGCAGATTGAGACAAAGTGAAGAAGCTATTTGGTATGTCATTTATGACTGATGCAAGGGGATTGTTCTTAGATACATAGAGAGTTATCTAATGCTCCTGGCTTCATGTTTATTTCTTAGAAAGATAGCCTTCTCTGAATTTTTAGCCATAATCATTTTGATGTAGTTGATTATTAAGGGGGTCCATTTTACAAGCTTTCCAGTCTTCATTCCTAGATCTTATTTTGTCTTTAATTTCTCCTATTAATCCATGGACAAACACGTCCCCTAAGTTTTCTTTTACTAAGATGGAATGCTAAGATGGAATAAAGTATCCTTTATTAGGACGAGTGCAGAGAAAAGGAATTTAATAGTGGCATCTGGGACAGTCATGAAAAAGAGAGGGTTCCAATCAATATTGTTAAGGAGAGTATAATTTTGTTGTGATTTAAGTTTTGGGAAGGACCTTCCAATGAATATCTCAGAAGGGTTTTTGTGTGTATATAAAGACCAAGTGGATATTATTAGGGAGTAGTTGCTTAGTGAATTTGGTAGTGATTCAGTGAGAAGGTATCTGTGCTGCATATTGATTATAATTAAGCCTAGTATGAAGCTAGATTTTGCTTTCACACCCACCCTAGTGGGTTTGTTTACTAACTGCAGTAGATTGAACTGAAGCAGCATTTTATTAAAGGAAGGTTGAGTTTTCCACTGGCCGTTACATTAAAATCACTTAACATCACTCAGAATGGTTGTGTTTTTATTTATTTATTCCTTTGGGGAACAGATCTTGCATAGTGCTATGGATAGCTGAGACTGTGGAAGGTTGGACTCTGTAAATTTATATAATCATGTGATGAGTTTGCCCTCTGAGTGTGATGTGAGAGAAAACCCATTTGAGACTTTTGTTATTTTTGGTTTGTGATAGGGGCATGCCACTATAGTAATGGACATATTCCTTTTTATTAGATGTGAAGCATCCCCTTTACATATCATCTTTTATCATTATACATGAAGTAACTTTTCTATATAAATTACAAGGACCAGACATCATCCTTCAGCTAAGTATCTGATATAACTAGAATGTGAGCGTTTTCATCCTCTAACCAAGTCTTCTCTTTATTCCATTTATTGTTCAGACTACATGCATTTATGCATGTGATTTTGAGGTTCTTGTTTCTAGTGGACTTGAACACACAGGTATCAGGTTGGGATGACTCACGGTTGGTATGTACATCACCAGAGTGGGCTAGTTCTAAAAGTAGATAGTATCTTTTAGATAGATGGTCTTTTAAATTTTGGTAGACAGATTTATTATTGTATTGATTGAGTAGAATGAATATTTTTATTTCAGAACAGTTGGAGTTTGGCTTGGACCAGTTTGACTGAGACTGGTGAAGTGGAGAACTATCTGCAAGTAACAGACATATGGCTAGGAACATGCAAGAGTTATGAGGCAGCTAGCTACCTTTACTTGTGGAGCTCCAAATAAGGACATTGTGAGTACTTATAGGGTAAAAGAACAGTAGCCAATTTTAAGGAAAGTTGTTTTCGGTGCAACAAAAGAGAGTGAGATGGATAGCCATTAAGGAGGGCGTATGTCATGAGCCCATGCTGTAGGAGGTAGTGATGAAGGATGACTTGTTAAAGGTATGGAAGGAAAGGCGGAACTGACTGAGTGAGGACAGCAGCTGTAAGAGTAAATAGAAGCATAAGACTGGAGAAAGAGATGATGGGATAGAAGAATTAGGACAGGAGTGGTTACATGCAAACATGAAGAAAAAGAGTTTGTAGAAAGGATATAGTAAATTGTAATGTTTAGATCTACCTGAGAGGTTATAAAATGGCTGTGCGTAAGAATAATCTATATATTTCTGGCATGTATGCTTCTTACGCTGTGATGATTGAGGAAGGTATGCAGGACAGCCATCTGCCACCTAGGCTGAGTGTAATTGTAGAAAGAATGAAAAATATATGAGTACATAGTTAAGATTTTATCATTATCTACCACCTGGGCTCCAAATGAGAGTAAGACCCCCTACACATTGGAGGTGTATTAGCCTTGGAGCATTAAGCACACTTAATGAATGACAGGCAAATTTCCAGAGTTGATGTCAGTATTTACTTTGAAGCCAACAGCCACCATTGTTCACTGATAACATTCTGCAGTAGTTCTGAAGTGCTTTTTAATCTTTAATATTGTAGTGAGAGTTATTTTAAGATTTTCACATTTTATAATACAGTTATGCTTTTATTAGCTTATTTTTGTTACAGTAGAATTATGTCTGTTTTGATAGTAATGTTATTTTTCTGTCTGGCTACTTCCATCCATCCATCCACAGCCCCTTTTCCCATTTTTGCACATGAGTCAAGATGTCACTTTAACTGTGAGAATCATCTAGAGTCAGTGTTCTTCAATACCACACAGACACACATATGCACCTATGGCTAACTTAGAGTGTCAAATCCACCTACTACATGTGTTTGGAAGGGGGGAGGGAACTGGACCACCCAGAGAAAATCCACAGGAACACAGGAGAGACATGCAGGCTCATCACAGAAAGTATCCCAGCCAAAACCTTACACCAGGGTACCTCTTGATGTGACACAACAAGACTACCTGCTGCATTGTGTATATTCTGTGCAGAGTTAGATGGCCACTATTGCTTTGGGTGGTCATTAACATGTATTGTTGTTAGCAGTGTGTGAAGTTACTCCTTTTTACATTGAAGTGAATGGGAAATATGCTCCATGTTTTACTTTTTTCTTTCTTTTAAAATTAGAGTACATTTGGTTTCCAAGGTTATTTTAAGCGGGCTATGGAGTTTTGGAATTGGGTTGTGTATGTGTGACTCTTTTTTTGCATGTGCAATATTTGGAAGTTTCCCCTTAGATTTTAGAGATTCATGCCAATAAGTCAATTGTAATTTTAGAGAATGCAAGAACACTGAATTCAACTGGCTGAATTTACTTTCAGTGAACTTCAAAGTAATGCTTTTTTTTTGCATAGGAGCAAGCCTGTCTCTATCTGCATGTGGTGGGCTGCCTCTCATACCTTAGACTTACATATACCTACTTGAAGGTCACACACCACTGGAGAAACGTGAAAACTCAACTGTCATACGAAGTACTTTCAGTGAGTTTACTTCATGGTAACTGCATTCATGGAAAAAGTAGTCAGCTTTTTGCCATGTTCCCACTTTTAGCAAGTAGTTTAAATGTTAACCATTTGAAATTTCAGGATCCACTAGAATGAGTCCCAAAATATGGAGACTGAATGGCCAAAAATCAGACATACATATATCAAGGCCAAGACGCCATTTCTCAGAATATTCCCTTCTCCTTCAGGTATAGTGATTTTGGAGTTGGTGCAGGCAGGGCTTCCCCCTTTCCAAAAATAAGTTTTAAGTATAAGAGTGATCTTCGACAGTCACTCTTCTCTTGTGTTTTTGGTCTTTTATTTCGGCTTGTCAAATGCCAACATTTAAATAGGGAGGCAGTTTAAATGTGTCAAGTTTAGGGGAACTGAGTAGTCTTGAAGATGCAACAAAGATACAGATAAGCTTTGGATGACACATCAGCAGCAGTGCTATAATATCTACAATGTACCAGAAGTCACTCCTTTTATCTAGGTGTCTACCATTTGAATAAAGGTTACTACTGTCACTGTGCTGACTGAAATGTAACTCGATGTCACATACGATCTTTACAAATGGTCAGTGAAACCTCAGATTTCTAGTTACCTGTGCATCAAATCAGTTGTATACATGGCAAGCAAAAAAAAAAAAAAAACTACTGCAGGCCAGATAGATCTTATATTCAATCACAGATTCCCTATTTCCTCACAAACTTCAAAATTCAAGAACCCGATACCAACTTAAAAAGTCATTTAGCAGGGAAAAACTACCAAATGCAGCAGAGCTCTTCCAAAAAAGGCTTATTACAGTTAGATCCATGTCCCCCAGCTCTTCCATGTTTCTTCTTCTGGCATGCCCCTTCTCTCCTCTCTCTTGTCCATCATTTCAGGTACTGTTTCTGTGCCCTGCCCATGACTCTTCATCTGCAATTTTAATACAAAATAAAAGTTTCCTTCTTTTAAACTATCGCAAATTGTTGCTACAGTTTATCCCCTGCCTACATGGAGCTCTACAGCACTCTGGTTTTATTTAAAAAAAGTGACTTCCTTTCTTTTCTTTTCATTTTTTTATTTTTTTTTTACTTTTAAACAGTAGCTAGCAAGCAGTTGCTACAATTTAGACAACATATGGAGTGCTACAGGTTTGACTGCAAATGCAATACCTGCTTTTAAAAGTTGGTATTACATTAAAGAGAGATCTGGATCCGCTGATTCTGCCCCCAACACTTTGTACCCAGGCAAGTTGCCCCTCTAACCCCCCCATGACACTACTGAAATGCAGAAATATTCTACAAAACAAAAGTAAACTAGTAAATCAATAAAAAAAGAACAAAGAAACAAGATCATGCACAAGAAATATATACACCACCAACAAAAATACATTACTAAATCTGCATAAAAATGGAATAAAATAGAAATTTGGACAAAGGCACCCATGGGCAGGTGCAAGTTGGTGCACTTGCAACCCTGGATCAGAGCCAGTTCCAGCACTTGGCCCACTGGCTGGCAGGGAGGTTAATTTTCTTTTAACTAAAAAAAGTTTGTTTTTTTCAAGAATGCCCTTTGCATCCGGTCGCACAGATGCAGAAGATGAAAACAGGCTGCAAACACCTGTTGTGTCTATGCGATCGATTGTTTACATCTTCATCTTACATGAATGTGAAATTTGAATTCCAGAAGAAGTTTTGACCGTGGACAAATGGACAAGTTAGAGGTAGGTATGTGCATGTGTGTGTTCAAGTGTTTAAGTGTTTAAGAGGTGTGTGTGTGTGTGTGTGTGTGTGTGTGTGTGTGTGTGTGTGTGTGTGTGTGTGCGTGTGCGTGTGCGTGTGTGTGTGTGTGTGTGTGTGTGTGTGTGTGTGTGTGCGTGTGTGTGTGTGTGTGTGTGTATGTTTGCACGCACAATTGTAAATCAAGAAAATCTGGGAGGGTGATAACTTTTCATTAAAAAAATTCAAGGTTATCTGCACAATATACATATTCAATACATTCATACAAGACAGGCGAGTCTATATTAGTTTGTCGCAATGCAATTGAAGCGAACACCAGATCGTCGATCCTCATTTAGCAAAAATCGTTTCAGCAATTCACTGAATTTACCAAGGGCAAGTAAATACTTGACCTACAGTACAATGTAACGACAGCTACGCAATTCAAACCCACCCAAGTGGGGAGCTTTGCCCCCCACACCCCTCCAACTATATATACCAACTCTGAGATCACACTACCGTGGAGAAAAGGGCAAAGTTGTGCTGTAGGGCAAGTATTTACTTGCCCTCGATTAATTCAGCGAATTGCTGAAACGATTTTCATTGAATGAGGGTCAACAATCTTGAGTTCACTGTAATTGCATTGCGACGAACTAATGTAGACCCGGACAGGCATACTGAGATTTGAAGGTATCATTTCTTGAAGTGCATATATCAGAGTCGTGTACTTCAGCAGACATGTCTTTTTTTTCTTCTCAACTGTACAGATTTTTGCAGAATGTCCAGATTTTTGTCACATATTTTTGGTCCATTTTTCATGAAAGTGTGGTTTTCTGGCAAAATAGCACCAAATCATTAAAGATCGAAATTAGAAAATAATGACAGACATTTACGTTTCAGACTTCAAATCCTTTCAGAAAATTCATGTTAATGCAAAATCTGTTATTCTATCAACTTTCAAGTTTGCATATTTTCAGTTTGTTTCTCATAAAATTGTGTTTTTTGGCAAGGCATTGGTGACTGAAGTCAGAAAATAATGGCAGACACTTGAGATTTAGATTTCATATCCTTCAGAAAATGCATACTAATGCAAAACGTGTTGTTCTATCAACTTTCTAAGGAGGTAGGGGGTGTATGTTTGTGTCATACCTCTCACTGTGCAGATTTTCACAGAATATCCAGATTTTTGACTTGTGTTTTTGGTTTGTTCCTCATAAAAATTATGTTTTTTTTGACAAATCACTGGAATGAGCTAAGGATTAAAATGACTAAATAATGACATGCATTTGGGTTTCATCTTCATATCCTTCAGAAAATGCATTCTAACACAAATCTTGTTATTCTAGTAACTTTCTAAATTTATAAGAGAAATATTTAAAATGTGTCCCTAGTTTTGGACCTTTGTCTGCCCCCTCCCACCCCATTATGACAGGCTTTGTCCAGATTTCTTGTGCTAGGAGATGAGAGGTATGGTGTGTGCGTGTGTGTGTGTGTGTGTGTGTGTGTGTGTGTGTGTGTGTGTGTGTGTGTGTGTGTGTGTGTGTGTGTGTGTGTGTGTGTGCTGTGTGTATGCAGAAGAGGGAGGTAGCATACCCCTCAACTGTCCTGGTTTTTGCAGAATGTACAGATTTTTGCTCCATATTTTTGTCTGTTCCTCCTAAAAAGTATTGAAGTTGCTAAATAATGACATACATTTGAGTTTTAGACTTCATATCCTTTAGAAAAATGCATACTAACACAAATCCTGTTATTCTAGCAATTTTCTAAGTTCATGAGAGCAATATTTATAATCTGTCCCTATTTATTTTAGGCTTTGTCTGGATTTATTGCACTAAGAGGTTGAGGTGTGTGTGAGGCAGAGTGAAATGCCCTAGTTAGAGTTAGCAGGTGGAATTTATTTTCAAGTGCATTTTTAAGGAATTGTGAGCTTCAAGGGAAGAGTTTGCTCATGCTAAGTCTGTTTAAGATATGCAGCTGTTTTGATTAGCAAATCGTATCACTATTGTGGTAGAGAATTTTAAAGCAGTGTTAGTAACACAACAGGTAGCATATATGTGTCTTGATGCAGAAAGGCATAGGTTCTACTCCCACAACATGTAGATTTGCATGTTAAGGGGGTGAGGTGCTGCAGTTCTGAGTATGTCCTCCTTTGGATAAGATGCTTATGAACCTGTTTTTCAGTTTGCCAGCCATTCCCTATTGCAATATACCACCTTAGCATTTTTAATGTAACATAGGCAATTTATTCCTCAAGGGCAATATTTGTAGATGAAACACTGAAATATAAAGTTGTTTGCTAGCAGCAACCTCTTCATTAGTTTTAGATCTCTTTAATGTGGAATTATTCAGATGACTTTTACTTCTGCAAAGATTGTGCATACTAAGTGATATTGGTGGATTGTAATAACAGAAGTTCAAGTGGTCTTTTATGGTTGAAATGTTCTGAATTGTGCAGTTTTGTCATTATTGGTTCATATGCTTTGTTTCATTGCTTACTGGAAAAAAATTTCAAAACTATTAATTTAAAATACACTTTAAAAAGTGGTGCTGTATTACACAAGGGATATAGTTTCATTATTATGTATTATAATTTAATACAGTCAGGAAGGTGAATCAAAGAACTTTTGCATGGTCCTAAAAATGTGTACAAGGGGCCTATGATTTGAAAACAGCCCAAAGGTAAACTTTATCAGCCACTGGCCAGATGCATTTTCTTTGAATGTGGGTTTCTGTGCTGTTTCAGTGAATGTGAGTTTCAAAGACAGAGAAGTTTTAATGCTGAGCCTGTTTTCATTGTAAGAATGTATTGTTTTGTTTAGCAAATGCCTATCAGTATTTGTACTATAAAAATTGAATTAAAAGTTGTAAATTAAATCCAAATATCTGTAATCATTGTAGAAGTAAAGCATAAAGCAGTATGGACACTGAGAGTTTTGAACAGTGTTTATGGCAAAGGAGGAGAAATAGCCAAATAATAGGACACTGGAATGGCTGCATGGGGGGTGCTGTGGAGGGTTGTGTGTGTGTGTGGGGGCTGTGGTTTACACCCCCCTGCAAAAAAAATCCTGTGGGGTCCCATGAGTCTGGATTGTGACACACATTAAACATACATCACAGTAATGCACTAAAAACTAACATGTAACTGTATTACCTGATTAGAAACAATGAACAACATCATCATCATCATCATCATCATCTTCTTCTTTCGGCTGTTTCCGTTAGGGGTTGCCACAGTGGATCACCTGTTTCCATTTCTTCCTGTCCTCTGCATCTTGCTCTGTCACACCAACCACCTGCATGTCCTCTCTCACCACATCCATAAACCTTATCTTAGGCCTTCCTCTTTTCCTGTTAACTGGTAGCTTCATCCTTTGCATCTTTTTCCCAATATACTCAGCATCCCTTCTCAGCACATGTCCAAACCAATGCAATCTTGCCTCTCTGGCTTTGTCTCCAAACCTTCCAACCTGGGCTGACCCTCTAATATACTTATTCCTAATCCTGTCCACCCTCATCACCCCGAGTGCAAATCTTAACATCTTTAACTCTGCCACATCCAGCTCAAACTCCTGCCTTTTTGTCAGTGCCACTGTCTCCAACCCATATAACATAGCTGGTCTCACTACCCTCTTGTAGACCTTCCCTTTCAGTCTTACAGGCACTTGTCTGTCACAAATCACTCCTGACACTCTTCTCCACCCACTCCATCCTGCCTGTTCTCTCTTCTTCACCTCTCTTCCACACTCACCGTTACTCTGAACTATTGACCTCAAGTATTTAAACTCATCCACCTTCACCACCTCTACTCCTTGCATCCTCACCATTCCTCTATCCTCCCTCTCATTCACACACATATATTCTGTCTTAGTCCTCCTAACCTTCATTTCCCTTCTCTGTAGAGCATATCTCCATCTCTCCAGGGTCTCCTCCACCTGTTCAATACTCTCACTACAGATCACAATGTCATCTGCAAACATCATAGTCCATGGGGACTCCTGTCTGATCTCGTCTGTCAACCTGTCCATCACCATTGCAAATAAGAAAGGGCTCAGAGCTGATCCTTGATGTAACCCCACCTCCACCTTAAACACATCCGTCACTCCCGCCGCAGACCTCACCGTTGTCACACTACCCTTGTACATATCCTGTACCACTCTTACATACTTCTCTGACACTCCTGACTTCCTCATACAATACCACAACTCCTCTCTAGGCACCCTGTCATATGCTTTCTCCAAGTCTACAAAAACACAATGCAACTCCTTCTGACATTCTCTGTACTTCTCCATCAACACTCTCAGAGCAAACATCGCATCTGTAGTGCTCTTTCCCGGCATGAAACCATACTGCTGTTCACTAATCATCACATCCCTTCTTAACCTAGCTTCCACTACTCTTTCCCATAACTTCATGCTGTGACTGATCAATTTAATCCCTTTGTAGTTACTACAGCTCTGCACATCACCCTTATTCTTAAAAATCGGTACCAAAACACTTTTTCTCCATTCCTCAGGCATCCTCTCACTTAACAACATGCAAAACATACAAAACTGGTGATGAAACTGAATTCATAAACTACACGGATAAGAAATGAAGCAAGAGGTAGGAAGTGAATAACGTAAAGGTAGGAAGTGAATAACATGAAGTAGTAGCAGTCCCCATATCCTCATAACAACAGAAAACAGCTACTCTAACTTAGGAGTCAAATTACATAGCACACAGACTCTGGTAGATATTGTTTGACCAAAGAGAATATTTTGAAGTTACAGTACATAGAAATAAAACACTGCATGAATACAATTCATATTAAAATAAAAATAAAACATGCTTAAAATTATCATAGAAACCCACTTAAATAAAGGCAACAAATATACCATCAGATAAAATTATGGGGATTGGGTAGCATTGCTGTTTATATATGGATTTTCTGTTTTTGGGAGTTAGCACCAAATGATTATCCTTGTAAGTATTGTCAGCATATAATAAGCATATCATCAGCTAAACTAACTAAAAAAATGCTTGGGGTTGCCAATCCTGCTTGCATATATGTGCCTTTAATTTCTTGGAGCTGCTACCAGAATCTTTGCTCTTATAAATACTTTTGAGACTATGCTACTTGAGACACAGTGTACATGTGTCTGAAGTACTGTGCTGCTGATATGTGAGTATCCATATCAGGATTCATTCACCTGAAGTATTGGGGAGTGTTAGCACCTGTTCATAAATTGGTTTATACATAGCACACTACAGTTTAACAAAGGAACATTAAATCACTACCCTGAAAACTTCATATGTAAAATTCCAGACAGTTAAAATGTTATAACCCTGCACAACAATCAGTTAGTTAAAATATGTGGATGAACTATTTTACACTGAAAGTATCATACATGAACTAGTAAATGTAAAACTCAAACTGCAAAAACAAAAAAATAAATAAAAATAAAACAACTGATGCCTATTTTATAACTGCATTAAGGCTATTCAGGCTTGTGCCTCACAACACCCCTGGTTGTGTGATAATTTATATATATATATATATATATATATATATATATAGAGAGAGAGAGAGAGAGAGAGACATAGAATATATATATATATATATATATATATATATATATATATATATATATATATATATATATATATATAAATATATATGTATATATATAGATATATTCACACACACACACACACATACACACACACACACGCACACACACACAGACACTTGCACACTGATATATATATATATATATATATATATATATAGACAAACACACACACACACACACACACACATATATATATATATATATTTATATATATATAGTGAATACTGTTTAATATGCTATATATTGCATATTATATACATCTTGTATCTATTTCTCTCTCTCTTTGATAACAGATTACTTAGTTTTTTTTTTACTGGTCTACTTGCTGTATTCCTTATTTCTCTTCTAGGATTGTGGGGTCCTGTTCAGAAACATACCTTTAAAAAACTGAGCATGCCAAAAATAATGCAAAAGTATTATCCAGGATAGTATAACATTTATTGACTTTAATAACTGATATTGCAAAAATGTAACTGACAAAGTCATTTATTATTGCTTCTGGTATAAAGAGGGATGTATGATGTGAGTCCTCCTTTTCAAATTATTGCTGTCAGTAGTATGTTGGACACGCAGTCTAGTTTTTTGTGTGCTGAACAACTTCAAAATCATGTAAAGGAGTAAATCAAGCTTGAAAATAGGTATGTGCCTCCAGAAATAGGTACGACATGTGAATGGGTAGATTACGCATGAAAACAGGTACAGCTGAGAGGTTTTGGGAGGTGTTATCCATTCTAACAAACAGTATTAACTAACAAAGTGAACTGTACTTAATTTCCCTGAAAAAAAACAGTCAATCAGTCAATTATTTTGCCATTGATAGCTAGTTCAGCTAGTTAGGACCCAATATCTTACATAATGATGTCCCTTGGTATTCCAAACCCACAATTACACAATCCAGTGTTCAGAATAATCACCCTTTCTAAACATTTGAACAGGAATTTGGTACATTTTAAATGTCTACACTTCCTTTGCTATCTCATATAATTTTAGTACTGATGTCTGCCTTTTTCATGTTAATGAGATTTGTTGCTTTCTATTTATTTGTCTACTGTCAGCCATTATCTGCTTATTCCATAAATTTCTAAATGACTGCTCACTCCTATGTTGTTTTCTCTCTGACCACCCCCTTCTAATTATCCCAAATTCTTTCATTTTCCCTATCATTCAACCTACCACCCCAACCTTTGCTGTTATGTTTTCATACCCTCATTCAGATCTTTAACTTATTTAAGGACACTACTCTTCAACACTTTTGGAGACACTTGATCAGGTTCAGATTTATAGCAGGTTGTCTCTAGAGTACAGTTATCATGTACTGCTGCTCTCCATAATTTTTATACCCAGTGCAGACCTTACATATCCTTGCATGATGTATAAGAATACATTAATAACTGTTATTGTGATGTGCTTATGTGTCCATACCTGCATCTCTATTGCAAGATGAACTTGTGTGCTCCAGTGGGATAACCACCTTATCAAATTAAATTGAATGAAACATATGCATGAATTAATAACGGCCTTGTTACTTTAGCAAATGAGACCCCATAACAGTAGTCTAACATGGTAGAGTTGTGAAAAAGAAAAAGCCTGATTGTTACTCATGATTATGCCACAAACCTCATTCTGCGTGGTTTGTGCTATGAAAGCTTGCTTTCTCTAAAATGGTAGTAACTACCACCAGAGGGATTTAACTCCTATAGCTGTATATAAGAAATAAGATTTCTTACTAAAAATAGCATGTATGATTAATGCACTTGTCCACCCTCTGCCTCTTTATTATAAATATTAAATCCCTACACAGTGGAACAAGTATATTTATAATGACTCTGCCATAGCTTCCAAATTAGAAATGACTTTTTTCTTTCTTTTGCAGTCGATTTCTTTAATGACTTGGCAATGCCCTGATTGGCAGCCAGGCAGTTCAAGGTAGGAGGCCCAAAATAAATTCAGATGCAAAAGGTGACAACACAGTAGACCCATCAAGATGTTGGCATACTGCAGCGTCAAGAAAACAAATGAGAGTGCACTGTATGAGTACACTTAAATTTAAACTGTACCAAGTACTTTTTAATGAGTAGAATATATATATATATATATATATATATATATATATATATATATATATATATATATTCTACACTGTTTTATCAAGCTTTAGAAAGTAATACATGTGTGTGTGTGTGTGTGTGTGTGTGTGTGTGTGTGTGTGTGTGTGTGTGTGTGTGTGTCTATTTATATACATACATACACAGTTTTATTGAAAGCAGTAGTTCAGTGGTAACAAGATTAAAAAAAAAAAAAACAATATAAATAAATGTACACACGTGCACTGAGCAACTGGACGGTGCAGAGTTGCAGTGGTAGCATTGTTGCCTCACAGCAAGAGGTTCTCCGGTTCGATTCTCGGCCGGGGTGCCTTCTGTGTGGAGTCTGCATGTCCTCCCTGTGTTCGTGTGGCTTTCCTCCGGGTGCTCCAGTTTCCTCCCACGTTACAAAGACATGCATCTTGAGCATTTCTCTCTGGGCCTCTGATGAAAATTGGCTTCATTCCAAGTCGGACTTTCCTGGTTAACAAATGTAAAATAAAGTTAACCTAAACAGACTTAAACAATAGCAAAATAAAACATACTTTGAACAATACATCCACACTGACCTTAAATGTAAAAAAATTTACATTAGTTTATTTTATGCCGGTGCAGTATTACATTACAAAACAACCATTTTTTCAACAAACAGAATACGCTTAACAAAAACAACTTCATTACTGATTCTGGCAACACAAATTCCTTCTCAACAACAAGCAATTTGTTAAGTCCTTCATAACTGTCTCATCATTGTCACTCTTCAGTGACTTCAGCATCTCCTTCTATCTTAATCTTTCATGAATTTGTACCTGTAAAGTGAATAATTCAAGATAATACACATCACATAAATTTCAATCTGTGCATCCCTGTCATGAAAGGAGGAGAATATAGTGCAGTAGTGAAAAGTTATATCCCCTAATCTAAAGGTCTGCATCACCAGGCATACAAATAACCTACCTCCACTATTATCTCACAATAACTCTGCTGTTGTGTTTCCATTTTACCTCCCCATCTGTCCCTACATTAAAAGTGATTACCTTACTAAAGCACTTGGTAATACCAATGTCCACCTCCTGGCTAAGCTGAATAATTAAATGTATTTCTTACAAATGTCAATACTCAGTTTTATAAACAGCAAGGCAGCTGTACAGAATGACCACAGCCCACCTCCTCTTCTCATCTGAACAACTTCTCATGTATGTACGTTAAATAAATTGTATATCAAGTGAGGGAGATTAATCAACCAATGCCATGGTTGATCAAAATTAGTGAAACAATCACCAGATGCAATGGGGCATAGAGAAAAAAGCCCTGAACATGGTCCAGGAAAACTGGGTTTGACTAGCAAAACAGGCAAATGATAGTACTGCCTGAGGTGCATGGGAATGCTCATCCTGGGGCAGAAAGTCATGGAGAAAGCTATCTGCAGAATGTACCATTTTCCCTCAGAGGAGGAGTCAGGATAAAAATCACAGAACCTGAGGATGTGCATTTGGTTCCGTAATCCACCAGTGGATGGTAGCCTTTGTTGAGGGGCATGCATGAATGTACACCCATGTGAAGAAGGTATTACAAGCCCTGTGGTCATATGTCTCTCTTACTCCCATCCAGGGGTAGATTTACAGCCATCATAAATGTCCTCTTAGCCAGGATGTTGGGAGGACACCGCCATCCCTCATGGCTACCGAAATGCCATCCACTTGAACAGCTGTTGCTTCTGTAATTATGAAGGACTCATCACCATGGAGAGATAACTGGGATTGTGTCCATTTAGAGAAGATTTGATTCCCACCAGCATTGGGACAAAACAAACAGAAGAGGAGATTTGATTCTCATCAGCATTGGGACAAAACAAACAGAGACTCGGGTATTCCTCTGATCTGGAATCAGAAAATTAAACCAAGAACAAAGTATTGATTCCACGTAGCCACAATTCTCAACACACGCTTTATTTAAAAATGAATGCACAGTAGTTAAGCACTTTTGTCTCTTACATAGACATCTTCAGAACCATAGTACTAGTAAAACCTGTGTTTAAAAACATTAGTAAATCAGCTGTTAGCACACACACACCTTTTGTTCACCAATCATGGAATAGTATGTAAAATATCTCATTCAAACTACCGGCAAAGAAAAAACAAATTGTAAATAAATACCGAGATGGATTTTACTGCTAGTCTGATCTGTTGTAGCATTATATGCGAGGCAAAGGTCATCTTTCAGCAGCCTGTACGATACTGAGAAGAGGGACAAGGTATTGAGATTCTGTGCATAGTCTTTATGATTTAAGCCCTTGATATTTTTAGTAAGAAGCTGTTGTGGTAATTCCTGATGTGGCAAGTGTCTGGACAGGTACATACTGAAAGGGACATTATACTCAATGACTGGCCTAATGAGTGCCAAGTACAGTGGAATGATTCCATCCCTTGATCCAGATACGGTACCCATAGATATAAGCTGTGCAATGAAAAGGAACTTCCTTACAGCAATTAATCTGTCATGATCTGGGTCTAAGTATGTCATATCATTTACTATTAGTTCTACACCGTGCTGGGCATTGTTTCTGAATTTTTTTAACTAATTAAAGAAGGATCTTATTTATCTTAATTATTTCACAAAATATGCATTCTTCCTATACAGAGAGAGCATGATTTCTGGTCAGGGCATAGCATTATGACAGCACTTTGGATCCTTACAGATGAAATCTTCCTATGAATGAATAAAGATTAACGCACTGGTTTTATTTTTATACACCTTACCAAGGCATCTGAGCTAGATGACCAACCCATCATGTTGAGCTATATTCTCGAAACAGGTATCAGTGCAGACACCATTGCATGGTGTGACAGCTTTCCATCTGTCACTTCACAGTTACTGCCTTTTCTTTAAGCTAACCCACTGCTCTTCTCACAAAAGACATGTCATGAGGCTCCATCCTGCATCCATTCCTATTCTCCACCTATATCAATAAACTGACCTGCAACCTTCCACAACTTTCTTTACTTCTTATACTGATGGCATGGCACTTTGCCATTCTACTCAAGCACTCCCACTACTACAGAAGCAACTTCAAGCAGATTTCAATGGCTAAATAACAAAAATCTCTCACTCAGCTCCACTAACACTAAAACCATGCTGTTTGGTGCAAAGAAAAAGCTGTCCAAAATCAAGTCACCTCTATATATCGTAGACCACAACAACATCATCACAGAAAACACCAGGACATTTAAATATCTCGGCATCTACTTAAACCCATCCCTTGACTTTTCCTTCCACATGGATTGCACAATGAAAAAACCTAATACGCTGCTACTCTGGCTGCAAAACTTTTCACTTTATTTCCAAAACCATCGGAACATCTATAGGCAAAGGAATCCTTCTCACAACTTGAATATAGCCTTCCCTTAATAGCGTCATCAATCAACAAACGCTCTAAAAACATACAAGCGGGCAAAAACAGAATTTGTAGATTCATCACGCTATTCCCTAAACAAGAACACCAATGTAAGACACTAAAAAACACAAAATGGCTTCCAGTTAAACAAAGAAGCAAATTTGTATGGGGCTCTCAGCTGTTAAAACTCCTATTCCAACAAACATTTTCTCCACTGGCATCTGAAATAATATGGCCTCTCCGTACCTACATCCTTAGGAATCAGACAGCTCTGCTCCATCATTGCTGGCAACAAACAGCAATCTTCAATGCACAGAGCACTTCTTCTCAATTCTTGGTTCCAATCTATGGGAATCCTCACCCCCACCCCATCTCAGTTAAGCACCTTCCTACTCCCGATTTCATCTACATCTTAAGGTACATCTCATGGAGCATTCAAATGCAGGTGCTGCATCTCTGGAAATATCACATGCTACCTGGTCTTCTCCCATCCACCACCTCAGTTCAACACATCCACTGCTGGACTTCCTAGTGTTTCATTTGACAAATGCCTAGAACTATCTTTGTTCTTTGTTCGAAATATTATATATATTTATGCTGATATAATTCTCCCATTATGTGTTCTAGAATACTCTATCGCAAAGCTATTTTGTGTACTGCTAATCCTTCTCTAATGTTAATGACACCATTTTGTACTGCACTAAACTCCCTGTTGTTTCATTTATCTCTGTACTTTTGAATGTATCCCAGAATAAGAATGACATTTGTCAGTTTTGTTCAGTGCTTTTACCCTGTTAAAAAATTCAAATAAATAAATGAATGAATTAACAAATAAGTAAATACATAAATAAAATAAACTTCATAAATTGATCTCTCACCACCTTGTTTTTTGTTGCATTGAATAAATGGCATCACCGCTTTTACACACCATGTCAATATCACCACTATCTAATCTCTTCAGGAAACCAGACAATTTAGTTGTGAACATTCACATTTCTAGTAAAATACTATCCAGCAAGTACTCCTGGTTGCACTAGATGTTATGTTACCTGAGATTTCCCCAACTTGATCACCCTTGCTTACTCTTGCAATCATGGGTTCACTGGTTCTTCCAGAACTTCAGTTGCTGTAATGCTCACTGCACGCATTTCATCAATGTCATCCTTTAATGCCTCTAACACATCAAGCACTCTACCCACTAACTACTCTATACTGACATTGCAGAATTAAACTGTGTGTTATATATACTTTTAAAGACTCATTTCTGGGACTGAGTGGAGTAGATGTCCTACATGAAGTACCACAAGGCACTTAAAGTTTCAGAATGTGTTTTGTGTGAATTAGTAGTGTGGAAGTTAATCAGTATTTATGACTTATTTCTTATCCATTTTCAGCTCACTTTCCCCCTGCTTTGCATCATTCACTTTTAAATTTGACATCTGTGCTCTGACATTATGATCTCAGAATAAAAGAAATGCATCAGTATGGTGTACCCTGCCTTTGTGGCACAGAGAGATAAAGCCCTGACACCAGCAATGATGACCCAGGTTTGAGCGACATGTCCGTTCTGGAAATGCTGATGAGGGGAGGATGGGAGATGAGTGGCAATGGTTTGCCAATCACCACCCCGCAGGATGGGCTATGGTTTTCCCATTGTGTGTGTGTGTGTGTTGGGGGGGCTGATGGTTCTTTGCCACTTCAGTTATAAGTGTGGAGGCACTGAGAGTGAAAAGTAGGTGCCACTAAGAGGGGGATGTGTGCTGTGTTTACTCAAGTCAGTGATGGCAACTCTTGTCTTTACATATAAGGGAGTGCACATACATAGACAGAGGGCCTCAGTAGTACTTGCAGTGATGCCGATGTACACATCATTACCATGGATGGTGAGGTGGAGTTAAAGCTTAACATAAAATGCTCCTATATTGCTCATATCCTAGATAATGAGAAAATTTTAAGGGAGCATGGATCATGTAGTCTCCTATCCAGGGACAAGCAAGATCAGTTGCCATAAGGCTCCTGGGGGAGCAAGTCAGACTTACCTGGGCAGGGAATATAGCTGTGCACGAGGCAGAACAAGAGTGGCAGGACAGAGTGTGAGCAGGGGTACAAAGCATCCTTGTGGATGCCTAGATGATGGCCTTCTCTGGACAGCTTAATCCATACTATACTGACTAATGTTGCAAGTATAGAGGTGAATGAGCTGAGATTCATGTGGGAGGGCTTAATGTTTGGCACGCATGCATACAGAAGCAGCAAGGGAAAATACCTCAGTGTGGACTGAAGGATTAATAAGATAACCAAATGTTAGTGTCACTTAAGGAATATGCGCAGAAGTCTAGGTCTGTGCTATGAACTTAATGTGCAAGGACAGTAGTCAGTGGGATTTGAACAGTGGGAGCATTGATTATTATTGTTTACATAGCTCCTGTTGGTAGTGGGATGGCAGGAAAACCATGGCTTTGATACAACTGTGCGATAACTCACCATAACAGCAGATATATGCTGCAGGATCACTCTTATTATCCCTCATTATTTATTGCTACATATCTCACATTATCACTGCTTACAAAGTACAGTGTACACACTGCATCTATACCATAGTGTACAGTGCCGATGAATATCATGGCCTGTTTTTATAAACTTGTTCAGATTTTACAGCTCTAGGACAGACTTCTGCTGATTGTCTTTCTTCAGAGCCAGGAAGAATCTTGTCTTAACTTATGTCCCTCTTTCTGTTTGGTTAGTTGAATAACCATATTATTTTCAGAAATGGGGTTGCCAAGGTCAGCTGTTGTTTTGGTGTAGAAGGGATGCTGCCTAGGTCTATATCGTCCCAGACTCAGTGAAATATTCCCTTGACACTACCTATCTAATCCATTAGTCTGCTGTTTACCTGCTCAGACTGAAAAGAGAAAATCAGCTTTCTATTTGTGCTGCGTGAGGAAAGGCAGGAGATGACTCATGATGGTTCTGCATCTGATAACTGAGTGGAGAAACATCTACCCTGTGCTAAAGGAACTAGTTGAAGTTACTGTTGTTGCTGTTGTCTTTAACTTCAACCCTGCTGGTTTATTAAGTGACTTCTTATTTCTAAGCGGAGTCTCACTCACTATATTTGTACCTGGAGTAAGAAATGTTTAACATTGTGCATGTTTTCAATTTCAAACTGCTGCAGAACTGCATGAGAAGGGTGCAAAAATGTCTTGTCACGGGGGCATTAAAAAGTTTAACTTTTACATTCTCAGAGCAGAGAATGTCTTGAGTTCTGAGGCATGTCTGTTTTTGTCCTTTTAAAGAACCAAAATCAATAGCTGGGAAGCAGTCACTGCATCAAAACCTTATTTTATCAGGTAAGATCTCACCTCACCAGCTGTTTGCCTTAATTTAGTTAAGGGGTATATCAAAAAGGTACGGTACCACATTGGTCTGATGTGGCACTTAAAGTGGCTGCAGTGCAGAAGTTTTCCTCAAATCCATCAAACACCCTACATTGTTTGTCTGATGGAAGAGTTCTTAATACAAGCATGAAGCCTGTCCCTTTGCTAGATACTAATTCTGTATATGTTCTGCCATAAGGTAAAGGGACATTAAAAATGCCTTATCAAAACATAGCTTGCACTGTCATTACTCTGAATTGTTTAGTTTTTTTTTTGTTTTAGAACAAATAGCTATTTTCTTCGGTGATTCTGATACACTGTCGGAGGTGCTGGAACTTAAGTGGCAGATGCTTCTTAATGCCAAATCTTTCCCTGGTCTGAATGTGTCTCAATATTAAATGTGGCTTAGGTAGCTTAGATAAATGTCACATTAGTAATTCAGCTTTAATCACTAACAAAATATCTTTGAAACATCCAGAAGCCTTACAAGTTGTGGTTGAGTTACTTTTATTGCATTTTTAGTACTGCTACATGACCTTGATTACTGCTACATTTCTTTGGCTATTGTTGAGTAGTTTTTATTATTTGGTTACATGAAACAAAGATTTATTTATTGGCTGCTGGTTGTCTATATATTGACGTATTTGTGTGGATAACTTTATTTCTGAAGAGGTTTGTTACATTGAAGAATATAAGTGCTCAAATATCGGTTTTGCCTCTATATTTTCCCTCCTAGCTTTGGAAGTTTATTAGTTGTAGGCTTTTAATTTCTTCCTTTTTTTATTTTTATTGGTTTTAATAGTATTGACTATAATCTTCTTTTCCTTGTATTCTGTCCACAATTTGTGCATCAGCTTTCATTCTCTTCACATTATTAATTATTAGGCATACAATACTCTGCAGATCCTACTCTGTGAAAGTCTACACTTCCCCCTTCACATTTGCTATTAAAAGAGGGCTATTTCCAGACTTTTACTTACAGTTTGAAAAAATGTACCACCAGATATTAGAAATCAAACACTACCATCTAAATTCTTTATTGTGTATTCTTCATCAGACTATATTTTCTCTTAATTTATTTTCTGTACAATCAAGGGTCCCCTTCTCCTCTTGTCCTCTCTGTTCTACATTCCACTCCCCTGTGACATTGAAATATATTATCTTGGTATGACGTTGGATCTTTCAGTGTGAGTTAGAGTGGAACAATGGATGTTTTTTCCTCAGCCATCTTTGAATAAGTTGCCAGATGCTCTTTTGGAGATGAAATTCTTAGCCAACAGAGTAAAACAAATAAAACATTAGGTGGCTACAAAGTAGGAAATAGTTGATAATTTTCTTGTACCTTGGCATGCAAAATCATATTACCTGTACTCATTGCTTTAAAATACTTATTAAAAAGAAGTAAGGTTTTCAGTGTGCTGAATTTGCTATGCATAAGATTTCTCAGTAAATAGCAAAAATGTGTGCCCATAATGTGACTGTAAAATGAAGCTGGATATGTTCTGCACTTCAGCACACAAACACATCCATGAAAACTGCCTGAAATGCTTTCACGAGAAAGAGATTGCTGAGCCTAATATAATGTAGATATAAAGCCTATGATGTTGACGATTCTCAAGAAAATTATGCACTGCTTCATAGCAACCACCTTGATTGGATCTCATATTAAAAAGGCTTATGAAACTACAATTGCTTTTCCCTTTTAGTGTTCAGTGTCAATATCATACAATAGAATTCCATTTTTATGGGAAATGTTCTGGATGTATGGCAGGGAGTCTGCAACATGCAAGCCTGAAAAGCTACATCAGTTGTAATATACTACTGATTGCTGGAAGCACCCTGGGATAACTGCAGCTGTCTGTAAATATGACTCTGTCTACTGCTTCGGCAGGTGTCTTTTACTATTCAACTTTCACTGCCCACATAACAGCAATAACACAATAACACTGATGCACTGAACATATTCTGAATGCACCTTTCATTCAAAGTATGGCACGAGATAATTAACGGCTATAGAGACTGGATACCCAGTGACATCACTGTCTGCTTAGATCTGGTCAGTAGTCAGTAGGCTGAAAAGCCAGCCATGGCATGGTTGGGCAAACATACATTGCAAAGAATCTTACACTAGATAGGAGTGGGGAGATGGGAGTTGTTTATATGTGCAGCTTAACGACCCCTGCATGGAGATATGCAGCAGGAAAATAGGCAAATTGCAGTCTTATCTAAAGCATTTACAGAAACCCTTTGTCAGATACCACGAATGGGAAGCATGTGTGCTCCTTTCCATACTGGTGGCTTTAATTAAACTGTCATGTTTCTAACCATCCCTCCAATTTTGCTAAATCCCTTTTCATCATTTATACCCTTTTTTCGTATTAGCCATGTCAGAAATCTTTGCCTTGTCTGCAATAAGGTATTGTGCCATCTGCATAGCCTGCCAAACCTTCTGCATTGTCACTTGTGAAGATATTAAACAAGGCAGCACTATCAGTCTTCCTTTCCTCAGACTGGACACTCCATTTAGTATTACTATTATTCCCCATGTCCAAATGTCATTGGTGAATCCAGCCTAGGACTATGGGAAAAAGAGCTGCATAATATGTGTAATCCATCTTAGGAGTATGGGAAAAAGAGCTGCATAATATGTGTAATCCAGTTTAGGAGTATGGGAAAAAGAGCTGTGTAATATGTTTACTAACCTACCCTTTTCGTTGAATAACATAGGTAAGTTTATAATTCTGATAATATTATGGGAAGGGTTCTAAGAGACTGTGCTTCCCAACGGTCCACTGTACTAGCAGATATATTCAACACATCCCTGCAACTAGCCATTGTACCCAGTTGCTTCAAAAATATGACAATCATTCCCTTACCAACAAAATCACAGCCAACAAGCCTAAATGATTACTGGCCAGTTGCTCTTACATCAACAGTAATGAAACATTTTGAGCAGTTGATCAAGAACAATATCTCTTCAAGTCTACCTGCAACACTGGCTGCATTACAGTTTGCTTAAAGATCTAACTGCTGCACAACTGACGCAACAGCTATAGCACTTCATGAATCCTTGACACATCTATAGAACAAGAATTCCATTTTAGTTCCTCCTTTAACACTGTCATCCCCAGACTCTGATATCGAAGCTGTTCCAGCTGGGCATCAACACCCCCCTATGTAACTGGATATTGGACTTTCTCATCAACAGACCCCAAAAAGTGTGTGTGGGAAATAACAGTCCAATCAGTATTACACTGAGCACAGGTGTCCCTCAGGGCTGTGTCCTGAGTCCTCTGCTGTTCACCTTGTTGATACATGACTGCATGACCAAACATGAATCCAACAAAATCATCAGGTTTGTGGATGATACCAGTGTTGTAGGTCTTGTCAGAAATGGTGAGGAAACAGCCTACAGGGATGAAGTGGAGCATCTGATAGGCTGGTGCAAAAGCAATAATCTGGCCTTAAATATAAGCAAGATCAAAGAATTAATAGTGGACTTCAGGAGGACTCAGGAGATACATCAAACTCTGGAAATTAAGGGGATGGCAGTGGAAAGAGTCAAAAACACCAAGTTCCTGGGGGTGCACATCTCAGATGACCTATCCTGGCCAACTCATATGAGCCACACAGTGAAGAAGGCACAACAATGTCTGCACTTCCTACGGAAACTGAGGAAGGTAAACCTGTCTCAGTCTATCCTCAAAGCCTTCTACAGGGGGACCATTGAGAGCATCCTCTCAAATAACATCATAGTTTGGTATAAAAAAATGATCCAGGCACACTGGGAACGGCTGTAAATAAATTTATTGTAGTAAAATTTAATGCACAACCGCTTTCACCTTGCCAAATGCTGGGCTTTTTCAAGTGGATAAAACGAACTAAAAGTCATTTGTTTAAATACCCTTAGCCTTCTAAAAGGTGCCAAATATTTTTAAAGGTACATACTCTCCTCTTGGTTAGAACATCAACAGAAGCTATTAAACACATTTCATTGTGTATATAGCACTTACTGAAATCCAACATCTCAGTTTAAAATAAAATACAATACAGTGCTAATGAAACAAAACAATAGTTAGAGCAACATTGAGAACCAAACACCTATACTACTTCATTAACCTATTAGCATAGAACTCTAGTTTCTTTGCTATTTTGACAAAGTATGGTTTAATTGATATATGATCATTTAGACCCGGGGATTGGTTGCATTCAGTTTTATTTGTCAGTATGTTTCCCTACAACTTAACCAGTTTTCCCAATCACCCCCCGTAGGGTTCTTAAAGACTTGTTCTAAAATTCCAAACAAAAACCTTGTATGACTAGTTTCTGTGTGTAGGTGTCTATAAAGTGCATTGTTCAGATTTTTCTTCCTGATGTTATAAGTATGTTCATATATATGTTTGTTTAGTGTCCTCCCAGATTTTCCAACATAAAAACTGGGGCAATATTTACATAAGGCTAAATAAACTATGCCTCTACTCAAACAGTTGCCCTTCCTGAATTTAATGACACTGTTCATTCATACCTTTACTCAACACCAGTTGTTCCTTATCTATAATATATCTACAGTATCTACACCTTTTAGTCCCAAAACCTCCCTGTTTTCTGGCTTCATTTTTATTTTTCTCAAAAAGTTTTTTTAGATTAGTCCCTGTTTTAAAGACATATCGAAGGGTTTCACCTAATCTATGTACAATGTCTTGATTAAATTTTAACAGTTTCTATTTTTTCTCAATTAAGCTCCTAATTTCCTTTGAGAAGTTATTGTACTGAATCATTAGTGCCTTTCCATAATTTTGTTCTGTACCATAATGGCCCTCAGGGTTGTATTGAGTGTCTCCTAATAGGGGGGTATATTTAACACCCCATCTCTTTACAACTTCCATGGCCACTTTTACTATTAAATTATTCGGGTAAACTCTAAAAATCCTAACAACCCTAAAAATCCCTGATATTAATTTGATTTCAGAAAGGAAATCGTTCTTCTCTGAGGTCATTCTGGCAGCCGTAATCATCTGACCTTTTATTATACTCCTTTTCTGCTTCCATGGATGAGCACTAGTGTATGGGAGGTATGAATTACTGCATGTATCTTTGCAGTGTATCTTAGATTTTAACCGTCCTTTGTGTTTTTCCAACCTCACATCTAGGTAATGTATCCTGATGGAGTCAAATTTATATGTGAACTTTAGAAAACTAGTAGTAGTGGAGTTCAAGTAATCTATAAAGTAGTTTAAAATTTCCTTAGGCCCGTCCCAAATTATGAAAATGTCGTCCAAAAAAAGACTATGTAGTTAATGTGTTTCCAATAAACAGACGCAAATACGTACTTTGTCTCCCACTTTAGGAGGACCAAATTAGCATATATGGGGGCACATGCTGCCCCCATAGCCACGCCTTTAATTTGTTTAAATGTCTCCCCCTCAAAGTAGATGTAATTGTTCTCCAATACTATCTTCGTGAGTTCCACCAATACATCTACATTCACCTTGAGTGAAGGGCCCTTTTCACTCAGTAGTTCTAAAAACATGTCCAAACCTTCTTCTTCAGGGTAAAACATGAAGTACAGTTAAAATCTAAGATACACCGCAAGGATACATGCAGTAATTCATACCTCCCATACACTAGTGCACATCCATGGAAGCAGAAAAGTCGTATAATAAAAGGTCAGATGGTTAGGGCCACCAGAATGACCTCAGAGAAGAAAGATTTCCTTTCTGAAATCGAATTAATATCAGGGTATTTTAGAGTTAGAGGTTACCTGAATAATTTAATAGTAAAAGTGGCTATGGAAGTTGTAAAGGGATGGGGTGTTAAATACACCCCCCTATTAGGAGACACTCAATACAACCCTGAGGGCCATTATAGTACAGAAAAAAATTATGGAAGGGCACTAATGATTCAGTACAATAACTTCTCAAAGGAAATTAAGAGCTTAATTGAGAAAAATTGGAAAATGTTAAAATTTAATCAATACATTGTACATAGATTAGGTGAAACCCCTCAATACATCTTTAAAACAGGGACTAATCTAAAAAAAACTTTTTGAGAAAAATAAAAATGAAGCCAGAAAACAGGGAGGTTTTGGGACTAAAAGGTGTGGAAGGTGTGGATACTGTAGATATATTATAGATAAGGAACAAGTGGTGTTGAATAACTATATGAACAGTGTCATTAAATTCAGGAAGGGCATCTGTTTGACTAAAGGCATAGTTTATTTAGCCTTATGTAAAGATTGCCCCAGTTTTTATGTTGGAAAATCTGAGAGGACACTAAACAAATGTATATATGAACATACTTATAACATCAGGAAGAAAAATCTGAACAATGCACTTTATAGACACCTACACATGGAAACTAGTCATACAAGTTTTTTGTTTGGAATTTTAGAACAAGTCTTTAAGGACCCTACGGGGGGGTGATTGGGAAAACTGGTTAAGTTGTAGGGAAACATACTGACAAATAAAACGGAATGCAACCAACCCCCGAGGGCTAAATGATCATATATCAATTAAACCATACTTGGTCAAAAAAGCAAAGAAACTATAGTTCTATGCTAATAGGTTAATGAAGTAGTATATGTGTTTGGTTCTCAATGCTGCTCTGACTATTGTTCTGTTTTATTAGCACTGTATTGTATTTTATTTTAAACTAAGAAGTTGGACTTTAATAAGTGCTATATACACAATGGAATGTGTTTAATAGCTTCTGTTGATGTTCTAATCAAGGGGAGGGTATGTACCTTTAAAATTATTTGTCGCCTTTTAGAAGGCTAAGGGTATTTAAACAAATGACTTTTAGTTAGTTTTATCCACTTGAAAAAGCCCAGCATTTGACAGGGTGAAACCGCTTGTGCATTAAATTTTACTACAATAAATTTATTTACACCCATTCCCAGTGTTCTTGGATCATTTTTTTCTACTTGGAGTTATCAGCATTTACGGTCTCCACTGTTCTTTGGTATCATAGTTTGGTAGGGTAATTACAAAACATCTGACCACAAGGCTCTTCTGAGGGTAGTGATGAGAGTGGAAAAAGTCATTGGTTCATCGCTCCCATCCAAGGATGATCTGTACAAGACTCGGTGTGTGGGTAGGACTAGGAAGGTAATGAATGATCCCACTCACCCTGCCCATGGCATGTACTTCCACCTTTCCTTGGGCAGGTGGTATCACAGCTTACACTGCAGAACATCTAGACTGAACAGGAGCTTCTATCCCTCTATCCATAAGACTGCTGTACTTGAATGCCAGGCATGACAGTTAGATCAGTATGCCACTTGCTATGAAGTATCAGCTACAGTAATCACTCTGGCAAATTGCTTCAATAACTGGTACAGTTAGCCTGATCTCTTATGCTATTACTTCCTGAATGTGCAATAGTCAGGAGTGAGTCACCACTCCATACATGCGCAATATGAACATCAGAATATATCATACCACAACTGATCAAAGAAAGAAAGAAACTTTATTTTTGTTTAGGAAACACAAAGTGCTACCTAAATGAAATTTTGAGTGTCAGCTCTTTTACAGGAGAAAAAAAACACAAAAAGACAGACATGATAGGTATTAAAGAATAAACAATAACTATAGTAAAAAAGTAAATATCCAGGTAGCTGATGCACATGCTTGTACACTGTTTATTACACTGGACAACACTGACTACTAGACGATTAATACATGAAAAGTACACTATACACAGAGGTGAGATTGGGTGATATTGCACATACGGAAGAGATTGGAATTGCACTTGAATGAGAATATATTCATTTTAGTATGCAATAAATAAATAGAATTACTGTACGGAAAAAGAAAAAGAATGAGAGTGTAACAATCTATTATAGTTTTGATACATCCAGATTTACGTCTGCATTAATAAGTCTTATTGGAGTTGGATTAAAACTGTTCATGAATCTGGAGGTCCTGCAGCGGATACTCCGTAACCTTCTAGCAGATGCAAGTTTAGTGAACCAAACATATCATGGATGAGAAGTGTCACTCAGTATTTTGTGGGACCTCTTTTTACATCTCATTTCAAAGGCGCCTGTAAGGTAGGAAGACTAGTGCCCACGATCTTAGAGCTCCTGTAAGGTAGGAAGACTGGTGCCCTCGATCGTTTCTGCTGTTCTTATTATTCTTTGCAGCTTCTTCCTTTCAGCCGTTGTGCTGTTACCGAACCATACAGTGCAGTTGCTGGTGATAATGCTCTTGATAGCTCCTCTGTAGAAGGTATTTAAAACATTCATAGAGAGCTTTGCTTTTCTCAGCCTTCTTAGGGAGCGTAGACACTGGTGGGCTTTTTTAATTAGCTGAAGTGCAATATTCTAAGCAATCACAATGTGAAGTCATAGTCTTGCAATACATACTAGTATAATACTGTCTAATGTCTTCCTGTCCATTTGTGGTAATTTATTGTATTGTGAAAATTTTAATTATTACTGTATGTGCATTAATTTTACTGTCATTCAAACTATGTATTTATTGTTATGTCTTGCACGGGGACCAAAGCAATATAATTTTGTTCAGCTTGTACTGCTGTGTATATCTGATCAACAGTAAAGTTTACTTTGACTTTGTAAGTACAATGCTAGCTGTTCTTGTGGGTCATTTTGACCCTAACCAATTTCCCCTTAGTGAGAATCAAACCCTGTACCTCTTTGGTATGAGTTAAAAATCTTAGCCATTATGCCAACACTCAGCCATACATCTCAAATGTCCAAATTTTTGCCTCATATTTTAGGTCCATTCCTCATATAATCTGTGATTTTCTGGACTTCTGTGGCAAATTTGTGAGGAATGAATTTACTAAATAATCACATGCATTTGAGTTTCAGACTTCATATCCTTCAGAAAATGTATGGCAACACAAGACCTTTTAATCTAGCAACTTTCTAAGTTTATAAGAGCAATATTTAAAATTAGTCCCTATTTTTGGAGCTTTGTCCACCCATTACTTTTTGGCTTTGTCCAGATTTTTTGTGTTAAGAGGTTAAGAGCTATGCACCCAAGCCCCAACATGAGATATGTGTTGTTAATATCCAGACAGAGCACATTCACAGCTCCTCTCTTATCTCCACTTCCATAAAGCAGTTTAAAATGTATGTTTTTTACATGATTTTTCCACTGTGAATCTATGATGTATTACATGCACATTTACCCCACTGTCATTGTTACAGGGCATTATTACTAAAACATAATGATGTAAATATGCTTCTCTCCTTGCAGTCCCTAAATCTAATGCATTCATGCCCTCTTTTCAAAGAAACTGGCCACTCAGCATGTATAATTAATGCGGTTTTAGGCCTGTCTGTTACCAGCAACAAAAGTTAATTCTCCGAATAAGGTTGGAATGATCTTCAATCAGCTGTATTAAATGACTTTGTGAAGCTTGTAGATGCACTGAAATTGGAAAGATATGCCTTTCAGACAGACAAAAAAGCAGCAATTTGCAAGGTTGTCAAGGTCTACTCAAATAGTTTGTTCCCAGCAGCACTCATTTCAAAACTTATTATCCAAAGAACGTTTACCTCCCTAACATAAATCATTCATTTTTAATTAATCTTTTTTTATCCCTGTATATTGATATGCGCATTTATTGCTGTGCATCTCATTTTATTCAGGCAGCTAATTACAGCGTGATATTTCGGTAATATTTTACTGCTTCTTTGCTGTTGGATTTACATTACTTCTCAGTCAAGTAAAACCTTTGCTGAATGAAAATTATTACTGTCACTGCATAAGATTTTTTTTTTATCTGGAGGAGTGGGGAGCAGTTTGAAATGTATTAATTTCCTATGGATAACACTAGGTGACCTGAATTTAAAGCCACATGGTTTACATGCACAAAGGATATTCACCAACACCAAACCCACAATCTGGGTTCTTTTTTTTTTTAATTTTCTCTTTTTTTTTCCTGTCTTATCATAAAACCCTATTATAGACTGTTCAGACCATACACTACACAAGATATTTGTGCGTTTCAATTTTATTTTCTTTTTTATATGATCTTTTATATTCTGTGCTGCTTCCATTCTTGCACACAGCACCGTGATTTACTTATTAGTATTGCAGTCTCCCAGTGTGTAGGTCTTCAGTTTGATTCTCAGCTGGGGTGCCTGGCAAGTATCTGAATTGCCCATAGGTGTGTGTTTTGTATGTGTTGGAATGGGTGTCTGTAAGTGTCATCATACATGTACCATAACCAGCAGTAGTTTCTCAGCCTTCTGCCCATTAAGTGTCAGGATGGGATAAGGCTCATCAGTAACTTTGAACTGAATTAATATAATCTGAGAAGGAATGAAACTTTCCAACCTGTTAAATCTATTTTAAGATCCATCAACCAAAAACAAGAGGAAATGCAATTGAATATCTGTTGCAGGATATATTTTGAATGGTACATATCAGTAAGTTTCATATCTCCAGGAAAAAGCTTCTTCTGACATAGGGAAAACTTTGCTAAGATGTTTCCTAAACTGCAAAATCAAACATTACATAACATTTGGAGTAATAGTCAAGGAGAATAAATGTATGCAAGCCAGCTGCTTATAAAAAAAATAAACTAAGATGGAGACAAAGTGAGAGGAGCCATGTTCTAGTACCGGCCATAACATCTGTTAGCACCGATATGAAGGAAAGATGTGGTTAAACAGGAGATTCTGAAAGGCTCTACCAGTATCAGCTGCAATGCTATTTCAAAACCAAATCATTGAGCTGTAAAAACAATGTGAAGAAACAAATTTGAACACTAGGGTCGGCCTTAAGAGAAATGGAGCCATATGCAACGAACTTCATGGTGCTCCATTCAACCGTATCCTATAGTGCACTCCTCCTTGTTTCAAAAAGCCCCTATGAACACACTCTCAGATATATACATTGGCTCACAAAAAAATATAATAATGACTGTTTACGATAATCATATATCTACCATTTGGGTCACAAATAGCCTGTATCCCACCTTAGCCCTTTCTGATGTTGGCAGCCTGGCACACTTTGGTGTCTGTGTAGACTTACTGGTGGTGGTGGTGACTATAAATGCAGACTTTTTATCATTCCGGTAAAATGCTTTAGAAAATAAATCTGGAGATTCACTATAAACTGTACAAAGATTCTGCTTTTAGGTGCACAGGTAAACAGCAGCTGTATGTTGAAGTTCTGAGTGACTGTTAACAATTACAGGTAATGTTTTTATTTTTTCTATAGTAACACTTTAAAGTCCTGAAAGCATCATTTTCAGGGAGAAATAAATCATGCTTTGAGTCTGTAGGCTATAAATGCACAGTACACTTGTGATTACATGCATTACATCACAGTACACTTGTCATTATAAGTGTTACATAACAATTATAGTTAGCTCGTAAACTGGTACCCACTCCCCGTCTCAAAAAAAAAAAAAAAAATAGAAACCTTTTCTTCCCTCCTGCAACAGACTGTAGCAAGCTGCTTATAACACAATAACAAGCAGCTCGCTGCACTTACTACTGCACTTGCCTCGTGCAAAGTATTTCAGATGATCCATAAATACATTATTGGAATTCAGTTATAAAGTTGCACTATTCTTGTGCTTCATAAATCAATACTGCAACTGGACTCTGCACTATTGACAGCTGCCAATCATGTCCCCTGACAGCTTGCTCAAGGGACAGTTGCCCCCTTTGTCCTACCTTAGTTACGGCTCTGTATTATGTATTTGTAACTGTAAGACACAGAAATGTGCATTTCTCAAGTGCCATGAGACTTCAGATGATATGAAAAGAGCTTCTAGAAAAAAGTATTCACGATTAAGCAAATTGAAGCAGACAATGCAACTTCCTATGAAGCAGAATGGTGGAATAAGATGATGAATATTAGGAAATGAAAGAAAGGGTAAAGGAAATGTTTGTCAATGACTCTAGCAACAACTGGCTGCAATAACAGCTTAGGCAAGAGTTTACAACATGAATAAAAAATCTGTGTACTTGAAAATTACTGAGAAATATTTTCATTTTTGTGCCATATGAAGACAAATGGTTCAAGGGTGAGTTGACTGTGGTGCTTGTGTGAACACTGCACAGAGGGAGAGAGTGAGAGAGGGGGGGAGAGATTATCAGAATGAGATAAAATCTCATTAATGAAACCATTCCACCTAAACAGGTATATTGACCAGTAGTACACTGCCGTGGAAACACTGTATTTAACCTCCTGTTGTATATGATTTTGGTTCACGTGCATAGTGTGCTTTGTATATACCTTGACACCGGTACTTTTCCACTCACTTTTCTTAACCAAATCCTCATCTGTAAGAGTTTTGTATTACCATTTATGTGGCAACACCAGTAGATGTCGGATATGCTCCTCGAGCCAAACACCTGTTTATCTGAATATTTCATGTGTAGGAAGCCAAACAAAAGGGCTCTACCAAGGAGGTCAGAGTCCCATAAACAGCCACCAGACTGCAGGATGGCCTTAATCTAGGCTGCAGGTTGGCCACCACCAATCTAAAGACATTGGCAGTAGGGATGCTGTGAAATTATAATAATAAATTAAGAATCTGAAAGTCAATCTAAGGGTTGTTTCTTTACTATATTCATAAAATACCACAGATGCAAGTTTAAGCTCCTTTCACACATAGTCTGTCTCTGTGACGTATTAGAATATGCCTTTCTAATACAATTGATTATTCTGGCCATAAATAGGTCACATAAATTGTTCTTAAACAAACTCTTTGATGACTTTTCATATGTAGATTCCCTTCTGCTCTGGTTGTGCTCCTCCTCACACACACATGCACACACATGCACACACAAGCATGCATACGTACACAAGATGCTTGAGTCCATGGCTGTGACATGGTGATCTTCAAGCAGCTGTGACTTAGGTGTTTATAGTACTTCCGTTTTAATATTTTATATTTGATTGATTTTGTGCTTGGTTCATGAGACTATGTACACATTTAAAAGATTAATGATTTGGTAATAGTGTGCTTTAAGAAAATATAAACAAGTGTTTTTGTATTTTATATGCCATTTAATATTCTTAAATAGCATTTTGTGTTTTTTATATTTTATACTTGCTTGATTTTGTGTTTGACCATGTCATGTATCATGTGCCCATGTATACCTTTAAAGGTTCAATGGTTTTGTAACATGTTTTACTTGCTGTGAAGAAGTCCTGTCATACTTTGGATGAAAACATTCAACTTATTAAAATTTGGTACCTTTTATTTGCTCACCTTCAGAATGCTGCTTTCCAAAACTTTAATCTCGAGCCTTCTCATAATAATTCCTGCCTAATATTCTAGTCTACCTCTGTGCTGTCATGTGTTTCCCAGCACACTTAAAACATTTCTTTCAGCGTATCTCATCCCCATACAGGTAACCATTGCTTAACTTCCAGGATAGGTTCTATCCCGTTGAACATTAAGTGACTAGGACATTAAGTGAACACTGTATACCTTACATTGTGCTTCACTTAATGTCCTCCTACACAATGTCCGACTGCATTTACATCCATTTAGCACAGTATGGATGTAAATGTGGTCAGACATTGTGCAGAAAGATGTTAAGCGACACACACCTGTAGTTATACCTTGATCTAAGACTATATGTGATAATGATCATAGCTGCTTTTTTTTCCAGCCTTTTGGTAAATACTTGCCTTCATCTAGTTTTCCTCCTCATGTACACTGTCCTGTTTTCAGTAATAACTCCTCTAACTTTTCTTTTGTCCAGGCTGAGTGTTATGCTTTCCTACACAGCTTCCTTCCCCTGATGCCCCCCTCTTTACTTTTTCCTTTGCTACAACCCATAGTTCTCTCATTGTTATTAATTGTAGCTTCCCTGCCATTTAATTCTCAGAAGAATGAGATCTATTCCTCTGTAATTTCTGCACTTCCCTGTCCTATTGCAGGGATTGTGAACCGAAATGTGGTGTGATCAGTGTTAAGTGGCTTCATCTCTTCTATCCCCCACCCCAATTTGTTAAAGAAAGAATCAAGAATACTTACTTTCCATACTGCAGTCTTTATTTTAAGTTCAAGGCTTCAATCATTACCGTCTCTAGCATTACTGCAGATGTGAGTACATTCTTGTTTATCCCTAGAATAATAAGGTGTTTGTGAATATATATTTATGTATATATGTGTGTGTGTGTGTGTGTGTGTGTGTGTGTGTGTGTGTGTGTGTGTGTGTGTGTGTGTGTGTGTTTATATATATATATATATATGTATAGATTCCCTTCAGAAGATCAAAATCTCAAAAGACTGAAAATCAAAATATTGAAAATGGAATTTTCCCTTTCTCCAGGATTGTGCAATGTTGGAGTTGGTCTGTACAGTTAGAAGGGGGTGTGGGGGCACAGGCCCCAACATGAGGGCTCCAGGGGACTTGCCCCCAGCATTAAAACTATTTTCAAAATTTTAAATTTTAGATATTTTGATTTTCAGGCTTTTGAACTTTTGATCTTCTGACAAAGACCGATTTGTGCCATGTGAAAAGGTCATTGCTGAATTTGTCTGTGAGGCTGCTGTAATACCTTATTGTATATATAAATGTTCACTTGAGCGCTGTAATACCTTATTGTATATACATATTTCACTTGACAACTTTAATATATTGTTGTATATACATACTTCACTTGACACCTTTAATACATTATTGTATATACATATTTCACTTGACAGCTGTAATACCTTATAATATGTACATATTTCACTTGACAGCAGTCAATACCTTATTGTATATATATAAATGTTCACTTGACCACTGTAATACCTTATTGTATATACAAAGGTCCACTTGACTTCTGTAATACCATATTGTGTATACAAATGTTCACTTGACACTGACACTTTCTGGGAAGAAGGGTACACTAATTGTTTTAAGCATTGCATCCTATTCACATTATGGGAGACTGAAAGCAATGCCGTGACACAAACCAAAAGGTGTTGTCTTGATTAAATTATTATAACTTGGCAATGGATCTATAGTAAACTATCACATCTTCCTTAGTCAGGATGTAAAACATTGAAATTCAGGTAGCAGAAAAAAAAAACACAATTATATGCTTAAAAAGCCTGCAAAACTGCAATTTTTTTTACAGGTGAGGCTTAGGGTTGCCAGGTTTCTTTGCGGCTAACACTGGACTAAAGTCACGCCCCTCGCATCACACATATCTCCACCCATTCCCACCCCCTCTCCCGCCCATGCCCCACCTATTTTGTGACATCACAGTGACATCAGCTGATGGGACCACCCACTTTGATGACTTAAGCCATACTTAAAGGGGAGAAAAGAACACAAGCGGCACTAATTGCACTGCTAGGCTGCTGCAGATGTAAGTACCAGTATTGATGAAAAGTGTCAATATGGTGCATTTTTCTCCAGTTATTTATTTTCTATGTTCCTAAACCTAATTATGGATGATCCATGGAGATAAAAGGTCAAGAGCTAGCTGTGCACATGGTGATAAATCTGATTAAAAAAATCCAAAATAAATGTAAGCAGTTATCTTTGCTATTAAAAAATTGTAAGTTTTGATTTACCCCATAAGATCGTTTAAGTCAATAACATCACTTTACTGCTCATTCAGAAATGATGATCTTAACATTCCCTTGCATTTTGAAAGTTCTGTCAAATACTGTTTGTACTGGGGCGTGGGACAGGTACTCAGTTGTTCAGATGTAACATATTTTCCGTTTCGTACTTCGGATTAGGAAGTTTCAGTCCTTGGCTGCGCCTGTATTGGGTGGGGGTCAATTGAGCTTAGTGTTACTGCCCCTAGTGTGATATTTCAGATGCTAGTACTTAAGATCTTGTACTGGGTCCGACTGACCTCCCACTCTTTTTCTTTACATGTCACATATGCAAAAAATGGGATAAAGGGGTTGTGGATGAATGGATTTCTAACAGGTGACATGTTTTATGTTACTTTCAAAGTATACATCATAATCTCAGAAAAGCACACATACTTTAAAGAGTTTCATTAATGTTTTTTTATATCACGCCAAAGTTGCGGGTTAAAACGGGTAACTTCCTACAACAATGCGCTCTAATAAAAGTTTACGAAGATGCAGACTGGACCGCCGCTATGCAGTTGTAAAATGGCAATAAGACTGAATGAAATATGACTCAAGCCTCTAGATCTAAGAAAGATGCACGTAGGAAAAGAAGTCACATGCAGCTAGCACACTTGCCATTTTCTGAACATGGCAAAGAGATAGTTTTATTTTTCAATGTGGTCCCTTGCGACAGAATCAAGTGAAAGCAAAATAATGTTGGGTAACTGCAAGTGCCCAAAAAGCAAGACGCACAATTTGTTTCATGGAATCCGGTTCAACATAGTAGATGAGGATAATACAAATCAGGGCGTGTTAATTGCTAGCAGTATTACACTGCATGGTGACATTCTAAAATCAGTCTGAGTGTACTACAATGCAACACTGGGCAATGTTGGCAGAGTGCTTAAGCATTTTAAATCTTGCTATAAGATTTCTATTGTCACTGCTTGGTAGTTGGTAGGATAATGATAGCTAAAGAAATACCGTTTTCCCACCGTGGAGTACTGCCTTCCAGTGATATCTCTACAATCCGTATAGCAGAAAATAAAATTTGACCATTTGTATTACATCACTGCCACTTAAGTTAACAGGAATACTGAAGTTAAAAGCATTTCATTGTTGTGTAGTAGCTAGTAGTGTATTGTACCGCTCCCGTTCGAGCTGGATACATTTACTTTCTCCTCTCCTCTGGCAGCACAAAAAAAAACGGACTTCATGAGTTTAAATTTTTTAACTGGACAATTTGTCTGAAAACCGGACAGTTCGGTCAAAAACCGGACAGCTGGCAACCCTAGTGAGGCTGCACTCTTAATACCTCTAATCTTTTATATATATATATATATATACATACACACACACACACACACACACATATATATATATATATATATATATATATATATATATATATATATATATTTATATGGGTCTACTTTACAAGACCGAAATCCCACTTACCCGACATTCATAATGCCAAGACAAAAAAGCCAACAACCGCATATCACTGATATCCTGGAACACCAACTTTCAACTCCAGGTAAGTAACCGCATGGCCAAACTAAAAAATAAATTAAAATCAAAGCAAATTAAACCCAGTGTGGGGGGCCTTCACCCCACACCCTCCTATGTGGGGCACTGCACCCTCCACACCACCCAACTAAATATACCAACTATGAGATTGCACTACAGTGGGGGTAAGAGGCAAAGTTCAGCATGGTGGCCAAGTGGTTACTTACCTGGAGTTGAAAGTCTGTGTTCTGGGTTGTCTGCAGTTCAACCCCCTGACCCACATGAGTTAAAATATATTTAGCTGAATATCAGATTTATTTCCTTAAAAAGTTATTTTACATGCAATTCATGCTTTTGCAGACATATAGTATACATGACGCCTGCTAAAAAAGCTGAATACTTTCCCACTTGTTCATCCTTTTACAAATTTTGTGGCACTGAAGGGGCAGAAGTAATTCATATATTTTTTTTTTTTTGGGAAATGTAAATATTCATAGCAACTATATGACACCCTCAAAACGAAGATAAAAAGCTGGGCTACCATGAAGACATCCTTTCTTAAAAGTTTGCCAAGCTTCACATTCCCTCCACAAGACCTAAACTCCAAAGACTTACAAATCTTAATAATGATTTTTGCACTTCTGAAATTTTGTATAACACCAAACTAGCTTAATGTCATAGGTTAATGGGTTCATAGGTATTTACTAGGCTAACTAATACAAGGGCCTTTTTAAACCTAGCCATGCATCCCAAATCTCTGACAAGTTCTGGTCCTCTTGATAAGTATAAGTGGGGATTTGGGAGATAAATGATTTACAGGCTGCCTGTGTCCACTAGAGACATAGGTGCCAAACCAGGGATGGATTTTTTGTTGCCCTTTCAGTTGTCCAATTTACACTTGAATTGGGTTAGGGATGAACTCTGCTTCACATGGATGGGGAGCTTGTTCCAGAGAAGGGGTAGTTTCTGGGATACATACCTGTCTCTACAGCAGGTCCTGTTTATATAACAGACAATGTTTAAGTCTTTAGAAGGGGTAATTATGGTGCTGTTTGTTTTGTGGATATGCAGAAGGCCCATGAAAGTGTCTTGTATGCCAGGCATATATCTCCCCTCAGCAGCCTCTATTGAGACAGAATACATGGATAGGGCCTTGAGGTGGTCTGCACAGAACAAGTTACTTATGCCCTGCATTCTTATAGTGAGGAACATCTGTGGATATTCCAATTGTTATATATGCCTGGTTAGGTACATACCAAAGGTGGCACTGTACTCAGTGATAGGTCTGATAAATGCCAAATATAGTGGAAGAATGAATTCCATGGACCTAGATACCATACATTTGTTTATAAGTTGCACAGTGTAGAATGATTTCCTCACTACTGTAGACACATGATGGTCAAAGGCTAGATTACTGTCTATGTGCATCCCCAATTCCCTAACTGCTGGGTCAACTCTTAGGGGTGTACTGTGAATATGATAGTTACCAGGGGTGGATGACTTCCCAAAGGATACTATTACGCATTTCTTGGCATTTAGTTTTAGTTTATGGCTCTGTGACCAGTTGTTTTTCTGTGTCAGTGGGAGATTCAATGATAGCTCCTAATATGCAATCATCTACAAATGTAGTAAGCCAGAGGCCACTGACATTGGCCTTGACTTCAGAGAAATAAATGCCAAAAACGAGCAGTCCCTGGACCAATTACTGAGGGACTCCGGCTCTGGCCTCTTTGTAGAGGTGGACTCCCCAATTCTAACTTCCTGGGTCCTGTCTGTGAGCCAACTGGCTATCCACCGGGTGACATAAGGGTTTGTATCTAACTTCTTGAGTTTGTCAACAATGCCCGAGTGGGGTATTGTGTCAAATGCCATGGCCAGGTCTAGTTGGTAGGCAGTGCGAACCATTTGTTCTCATCCATTGCTTCGGAGACCTTCTCAAAGAAATCCAACAGAATGACTAGGCATGACCTGCCCTTGACAAAAACGAAACTGGGTTGGGTCCATTGTCTGGAGGTTTCCTATGTCAATACTGATAATTTCCATGATAATTTTTTGCATGGCTTTGCAAATGAGACTAGTGAAACTTATGGGTCTGTAGCTTCCAGAGTCTGTAAATGACTGTTGCTGTTCTCCATTCATGAGGCATGAATACTGTTTAGAGACTACAGTTAAATAGCAATTCTAGAGGATCTGATAGGTCATGCTTCATGCTATTTAGAAGGCATCCTTGGATATTGTCTAGGCCCATTGATGCAGTGTTCTTGGGCTTTAAAAGAGAGCATTAAGGACCTATTCCCTCGTGATAGCAAGGGGAGTGAGCTATATTTGATGGTGTTTCTCGAGGGAAGGTTGGGGGAAGAGAGGGGTTAAGTTGGAGCTGAATTTGTCAGCCAGTAGGATTGCTATATCTTCTGGCTCAGTATAGGTGGCTCCATTAACAATGAGTTCTGCATGCAATTGTGTATTGGCTTTGAGGTTGAATCTAGCTAAAATGTGCCTTATGGTTGTCCTTGGCCTGGGAGGCCAAATTTACCTCAAATTTGGGTTGGTAGACTTTATTTGTCCTCTGAGTTGTTTGTTTACTTTGATGAGAGTGTTTTTTATCCTGCTTGGTGCTGCACCTCCTAATTTTTGCCATGCTTTTCTTCCTTCTGTTATATAGCCTATTAATGTTGTGATTCTACAAAGGTGGCTTGTTTTATGAGTTACTTCTGTACTTCTTCCTGGCGGGTACAGCTGCCTCTATGTAGCTATTAACATGCTTGTAAAGGATTTCTGTGAACAGTTCTGCATAGTCAGCAGTGTTTTTAAGGTTTATGAGGGCTTGAAATTTTGCCAGGTTATCGCTTAATAGAAGGAAGTTAGCCTTTGGGTAGTTCCTAAATATTCCAGGGTTAGCTGGGATTCCAAGTTTTACACTAACCTTAAAGGAGACCATTTGTAGTCTGACCTTACCAGAGAAGACATTACACTAGGGGATGTGTGGCACTCTCCCATATTAGTGAGGACCAGATCCAGTGTGGTTTCATCCCTGGTGTATTGACAATCTGGTCCAGGGAGTCTGTGTTTACAGTAACCATGAATTTATGTGCCTATTCATTTGGTATTATATATGATTCCCAGTTAATAGTGGGGTAATTAAAGTCACCCCTGAATATGGTATTGGGTTGGATGGCGAGTGCTCCCAGTAAGCTTAAATATGTGTTATGGGCTTCCTGGGCCATAGAGAGGGACCTATAGCTTGCAAGGAAGTGGTATTGGATTTTATCTATGGTGACTTGAATGTGGAGAAGCTCAAGTGCATTGTCCTGTTTGACCAGTCTTGAGGTATTGTAAATTGAGACACCTCCACATTTGGTCCCTATCTGTGTAGTAGGTAGTCTAAATGTGTGGAAGGTATTATAACCTTGCACTGTTAGTTTGTTCCCCTGGCCATAAAACCATGTGTCAGTGACCACACAGATGTCAGCATTCTTTACAGTGTAGACTTCTAGGAAGTGAAGTTTTTGACTCCTAATGTTGAGCAGTAACACCTTTAGATTTTCTTGGTTTTGATTTGCTATGTTGGAAGTACTTTCAGATTTGCATTGCCTAAAAAAGACACTATGGGGAAGACAATGTTTTAGCTAATATTCAAAAGCCTAGAGGGGAGAGGTACAGACCATCCCTGGAAAAGCAGCATAATCTGTTGACCATCTCTTTCCATGCTGACAAATATTACACCCCCCTTAGAATGACACCAGAAACTAAGCCAGTTGTTAAAGTCAGTAATCTTTTGTTTGTATTGTGGTATAATCCTTGAAGAAGGTAAAATACTGCTCAGTGTCAGGCTTATACCAGCTTAGGATACATATTCTGAGACCTCCATGATGCATCTCTTCATATAGTCTAAGGAGGTACATCTCAAGTCATTTATACCCACATGGACTATGACTGCATCATTCTGGTACTTGTGATACCTAAGTGCATGTGTAGTGCTGCAGATCCTGACCCCTGATAAGCAACTGACTGTGACCTTCTCCTTACTCAGCTAGGTGAGAGGGACATCAGTGTGTCTTACAATGGAGTCTCCAATAACCAGAATTCTGAATTGTGTGGTGGCTTGCCTTATGGTATTAGAAGTAGAGGCTCCATGAGATGTGGCTGTATGTGTTGATGTGTGTATTTTTAAAGAGTGCATTTGGGGCTGCTGAGGGTATTTATGTGTACTTCATCTAGGAGGTCTTTAGGGTTTAAGTTGGTTACATGTAAGTACCTCAACATAGGTGGGTCTATGTGTCTGCTTTGAATTGTGTGCGATGGATGCAGCATGTGTACTACTGACACCCTTATTGACATTAGGAGTGCTTTTATTTGAGCTCTTTGCCTCCAGTGACACTGTGTAAATACATCTCTCACATACCATATCAGTTTGTTTGAGAATTTGCTGGCTGTCTGTAAACATCAGGCAAGTTTTATATTGCCTCAGGATGCCCATATTCAAAAAGCTAATAATTGAGATAGTGGGAAAGTTTGCATCCATGGCAACAGACCTTTTTTATTGATTAAACAGTTGGATTGAGAATATAAAGTAATGTCAGAAGTATCCAGTTTGCATCTCTGGGGGCAGATCTTGTCACTGCAAACTAGTTGTGTTGTGTGCAACTAGGTATTGATGAAATTTCAATGGTGCATTTACAGGAAAAATGTCAGTTCAGGTTATATGTGTCTATACAGAGCATTGCGAAACACTTGAGGGGAAACTAATAAGTAAACCCTGATGATTTATGGAAAAAGTATTTAGACAGATATTCTGAAGTTAGGTTAGACAGCAGGAAATCAAGGAATATTTACTGAAAAGAAAGAATTTGCTTATCAAGAATGATGAAAAGGGGAATTCGCCTGAATGGTTACTGCCTGCCTACTACTAGTGCTGGTCTCACTATAGCTTCATGCTACTGGGATACAATGATCTTTTTCTTCTTCTCTCACCCGAGGCAAAGCAGTATCACCAATGTGAAGATGAGAAGCAGGTAGTGATCCACAGTCTTGTCCCAGATGATATAATGGTCTGTAGGCTTGTTGTAGCCTTTTCCTGGTAGATGCCTTGAATAGCAACCAGACCAATCAGGAAGGTCAAACACAGACACTCATTGTCCAATCAGAAACAGTCAGGAATCAATGCATTCTGCTCCTTCTCTCACTGGGAGCAAAATATAAGCACAAATTCCATACTGGTATCTATGAAGCAGTTATTATGCTTTCTGTTGATCAGTACTCTCCTGGAAATAATGTCTCTATGTTCCCACCCTCACCAGGAGCAAAACAGAAACACTAATCCCAAGATGACTACTGAGAGGCAGAATGTGGGCTTTCCAGTTATTGGTGATCTTGGAGTAGATGTTGCAGATTTTAAAGGTAAAATGGGAAAAACTGGTTTAATATCCTAAGAACTGCAGTGTGCACTGAGCAGTTAGATATGAAAAGGGATTAACTGAATCTTTAGCTATCTGTCCCTGTATGTATCCCTGTATTCTGTCTCCTACAGGCTTTTTAGGGGAGATCTATGCCTGGCATACAGGGGATTGTCAGACCCCACTCTGACGAACCTCCTGCATAGTGACAAAACAAGCTGTACCAGAATTACCCATTCTAAAGACTTAAACCTTGCCTTTGATATAATCAGGACCTGCTGGAGAGATAGGTATGTATCCCAGAGACTACCCTGTCTATGGAACAGGCTCCCATCCATGTGAAGCAGAGTTCCTTCCTAATCCAATTCAAGTGCAACTTGGACAATTGGATGGGAAACCAGAAATTCATCCTTGATTTGGCACCTATGTCTCTGACGCAAACAGGTAACCTGTAAACGGTTCATCTCCCAAGCCCGTGCTTACACTTATCAAGGGATTAAGGGTATCAGAACTTGTCAAAGATTTGGTATGCATGGCTAGGCTTAAAAAGGCCCTTGTGGTCGTTAGCCTAGTAAACACCTATGAATCTATGAACCTATGAACCTAACTGAAGAGCCACTAATTTTAAAAGAGTGATAAAGATCGGAAGGGGTGGGTACTTTGTATTCTGGTTCTATGAATACAGTGGGATTGCCAGTAAATTTAAATTACTGAAGGGAAGTAATTTCACAAAATTATAATGTTATGCTCACTCACAATAGCCAATGAAAGAGGAGAGGGAAGAAGATATGTGGTCATACTAAAATAAGGGACAGACAACTAGAAAGACAGTTGAGTTCTGTGTGAGTCACAAGAGACAAACCTGTGGTCTCTTTCCTAGTTTAAATATGCAATTAAAAGCAGAATGCATGTAAAACACAGTGTAAAGAAAATAAATCCCAATATACTGATCAGAAGAAGGCAATGAAGCAATACAAAATACAAAGAAAGAAAAAACAAACTAACCTTTCCCTTACAGCAAGCTGTGTCAGAGCCTGAGTGAGATTTTCCAGTAAAGCCTTGAAACATTTTATTTTACCCTTTAAATAAAAGGTTTAGTTCCTAGCTCCACCTTTACTTCACAGGTAATTAACCTTAATTGACCTGTACTAATTTGTGTGAGACTCACAAGAGTTACAGCTGTGGTTTCTTTCCTAGGTTAAATGTAAAATTAAAACCAGAATACAAGTAAAACACGGTGTAAAGAAAATAAATTGCAATATACAAAACAGAAGGCAATGAAGCAATACAAAATACTAGAAAGCAAAAACAAATTAACCTTTCACTCACAGCAAGATGTGGCAGAATCTGGGTCTGTTTTCCAGTAAAGCCTTTAAACTTGAACATCTTTAAAGAAACAGCTATTAAGTACATTAAAATATAGAAATACTACTCCAAATCAAGAAATCAACCACTACCCTTTCACATTATTGGGTAAAAGGTGTTGGTATCATTATTTAGCTCTCACTATAGATCTATGTATATTTCATTGTTTAGGCATGCATATATAGGACATATTCATATACTCTTGCATATTTATTGATGGCTCTTGTTTTAATACTAAAATTACTGCTCTGCTCAAGAGCTTCTTGTTTTATGTAGCTAAGACTGTTAAGTATACCACACAATATTGGTATATATAGGTGTTAATAGTTTTGTATTTTTTTAATTTTCTCTGTTAGATTTCTGTTAAATTTACCTTGTTGTTATCAAGTTTAATAATTTGCATATTTTTATGAAATTCAAATAAAAGTTATTAGAAAAAACAAAAAAGCAAGAAACTCATCTTGTAAGTCTTCTCTGAGCCACAAGACCTCATATTAAACTACAGTACCTGACACAAAGTGAGCTACATCATACTGAGATCTTGACAACATGAGAAGGAAGTCTGATAAAACTGACATTTTAAGACTGGATAAATGAATGCACAACAAATAGTAATATTCTTATGTACATATAAAGATCTTCATATGCTGTTTAAAGCAAGGTAATAATACTAAGCCCCCCCCAAAAAAAAAATGGAAAGCAAATGGTGACAGAATACAAACCATTGGAGGATGAAAAATATGGAAATACATTAAAATGTGACTACGTAGTCACACATACAACAAAAAGGGGTAAATAGTCATTTTCTGCAGTTAGAAGTTGGATTTATTTTGTTATGTCATGACAAGAAAATGCAATACAGAACCTTAGAAAGGACTGGAATCATTTTTTGGTCTATAAAACAAAACAAAGAGGTCACAATCACCAAAATACATACCATAA
>NC_056746.1:1177492875-1177515375 GCF_019279795.1 Protopterus annectens | reverse complement strand
TGATAAGTATAATGACAGTGATTTCAGTCTGACCACGTAAGACATATGCTGAATACCCTGAATTTTCTTTGTGAGGAACCCTTGAGGTCTCTTCAGTTGCTGTAGGTGCCAGTTTAGGTACATATCAAAGGGAGCATTATACTCTATTTTTGGCCCAGTGAGGAAGGGTCTGTATCACTTAATCAAAATACTTATTTTTTGAATATGTATTCATCGAACACTACTAAACACCGAAAATCATTTCAGCGAACCTTGGACTTTTTTCCAGGGTTAGGAACCACTCCCCCACTAGCACTCAAGAACACACACTGCACTAAACCAAACCCACCCAAGTGGGGTGGGGGAATTTGCACCTCCGACCCCCCCCAACTATATATATATATATATATATATATATATATATATATATATATATATATATATATATATATACCAACTCCAAGATCACACTACAGCATACCTCTCAACCGTACCAAATTCCTCAGTATTTACCGGTTTTGAGGTCAAAATAATGGGGTGCCACGAATTCCAGATTGTCTCCTTTAATTTCTGAATTTCCAGGTTTTTTTCCAAAAATTTTTTTTTGGAGTGAATTTTTGCTGACATCATCACGTACAGGGACACGTGCTATGACATCAGCTTTGTGAGCCTGTCAGAATTTGTCTGAGGGCTGGAGAGGGTGTGTACTACTGTCTGTGTTTATTTTTTCCGTACGGCAGTGAAGCAACATGTTTGAGTCCAGTGGCATAGCTAGGGGGCAGGAGGGCTGGCACTTTTGCTTTTGGGACCGTCAATAATAATACAAAATAAAACTTTCTCTTCCGGTTGCATCTGTTCGTGCTGTCTCTTCTTTTTCCTGTCCACGGCCTGCCCAATTTAAAACTACTCTGTTTTTCTTCCTGTCCGCCGAATTTAAAACTACATGTAAGGAGATTGCCGCTGCTCATTTGTGTTGTAAGGAGATTGCTGCAGCTGTTTTGCAAGCAAGTTAGTTTACTGGTTCTTATTGCTGCTGCCCTTAAGGCAAGTTCTTATTGGTGCTGTGCAGGTTCCGTTTGCCATCAAGGAAAGTTCTTATTGCTGCTGCCATTAAGGCAAGTTCTAGTTTGCAAGTTCGTGTGTGGATGTTTGCTGGGCAAGTAAATCTACTGGGGGTTTTCATTGCTGTTGTTATTTCTGCTGTGCAAGAAAATAAGTTTACTGGGGGTTTTCATTGCTGCTATTATTTCTGCTGTGTAGGCAAGTTCTTTTGCTGCTGCTGTTAAGGCAAGTGCAGGTTCCATTTGCAAGTTTGTGTGTGTCTGTTTAGGTATAACTGGTGGTTAGGATTACTCTGACTCAAACCCTGCACCTTAGGTAGAAGGAGCAAGAGCTTAAATTCTCTAGCTATACCACCACCAGTTGATTCAAGGAGTTAATTCCATAGTTCTCAACTGTCCAATGTTTTACAAATTGTCTGCAATGTTTGACTTATACTTTTGGTCCGTTCCTCTTAAAATTTGTAGTTTTCTGGCAAATCAGTGAGAACAGAATTCACTAAATAATGATAGCCATTTAGGTTTCAGTCTTCCTATCTTTGAGGAAACGCATGGTAAGACATTTTATTCTAGCAACTTTTCTAAGATAACACAAGCAATGTTTAAAATATGTCCCTGGTTTTGGACCTTTATCCCCCCCCCCCATAAATGTTGCCAGATTTTTTTGTGCTGCATAGTTCTTCAGGGGGAGAGAAGTTTAGTGCTGCTTATGCCATGTCTATTTGTGTTGTTAGTAGCACAGCAGGTAAAATACTTGCTTTTGATGCAGAAGGTTGTAGGTTCTACTCCCACAGTATGTAGATAGATTACTGATACTGTCCAATGTTGTACTTTTAAAGGGGGTGGATGCTGCAGTCCTGAGAATGTCCTCTTTGGCGGAGATACCTAGTAACTATGAACCTATCAGTTTGCCCTCCATTCCCTATTACAATATTACTAGCTTATCATTTTTTAATGTAACCTAGGCAATTTATTTCTCAAGGGCAACAGACACTTTATTTGTAGATGAAACAATGAAATATAAAGTTGTTTGCTAGCAGCAACCTCTTCATTTGTTACAGATCTCTTTAACGTGGAATTATTTAGGTGACTTTTACTTCTGCAGAGATTGTGCATATTTACTAATACTGGTGGATTGTAGAAGTCTGAGTAGACTTTTATGATGAAAATGTTATGCATTGGGCAGTTTTGTCATTACTGGGTCATGCATTTTGTTTCATTGCTTACTGGAAAAATGTTCAAAACAATAAATTTAAAATGTGCTCTAACAAGGGTGCTGTATTATACAATAAATATAATTTAATACAATCAGGAAGGTGTATCAAAGAACACATGTATGTTTCATGTGCAAGGGGGCTATAATTTGAAAACAGCCCAAAGGTAATATTTAGCCGCCACTGGCCAGATGCATTTTCTTTGAATGTGGTTTTCAATGCTGTTTCAATGAATGTGAGTTTCAAAGGCAGAGAAGTTTTAATGCTAAGTATATTTTCATTGTGAGACTGTATTGCTAAAGGTAATCTTTATCTGCCACTTGCCAGTTGCATTTTCTTTGAATGTGGGTTTCAATATTATTTCAATGAATGTGAGTTTCAAGGGCAGAGAAGATTTAATGCCAAGTTTATTTTCATTGTGAGACTGTATTGCTTTGTTTAACAGATGTCTGTTAGTGTTTGTGCTATAAAATGTAAAATAAAAGTTTTAAATGAAATCCAAATATTTATTGTAGAAGTAAATCGGTATGCACATTACAGTGTTCACAGTAAATGGGGCAAAATAGCCAAGTAATGGGACATTGGAATGGCTGTAGGGGGGAGGGCTGTGTATGGGTGGACCCATTCGACCATGACTTTGTGAGGGGGGTGAAGGGAAGCAAACTCAAAGACAACCTTGGGTGGCACAAACTTTAGCTACACCACTGATCAGTAGGCCATGGAGAATGACTTTTGGAGGTCCTAGCAAAGTATAATATTTTTTTTCTAAGATTAGAATATTGCCTACCATTAAATGCCCTACTTTTACCACAAAACCCAAATACTGCAAGTCATCAAAACAAAATTCTAAGGTTCATCATCTTCTCCCTTCCCAGTGAACATCATTGTTTTCATTTAAAAAAATGGTTACCATTTACTACAGGGTCTGGTCGGAGGCCATATTTTGGTTGTCTGTTCTTCAGTTTGCATTTGAAAGTTGGTATCCCAGAATTCCATTGGAGTGGGTAGAGTTACATAATTATGTATGCAAATTTTATGTTAATCAGCATACAGATTTGTACCTATTTTTCATGGGCCTTTGTCCAGATTTTTGATGTTTCAAGTTTGAGAGGTCTGCACTACAGTGGGGAAAAGGGCAACGTTGTGGTGATGGACAAGTGTTGCCTAACCCTGCGAAAAAGTCAGAGGTTCACTGGAATTATTTTTGCTGTTTAGTGTTTGATGAATAAGTAAACAGGAACTGGAACAACACACCAAGCCTGGACCAAAAACAACGTATGAATTGACTTGTGTTCGTAGATACACAGCAAAACTACTGCAAAAGTCTTCCAATACTTGTTTAAGTATCAAACCAAACTGAGCAAAATTCTTCCTTAGATTATAAAGGAATGGCAAACCAGATAATTCCACCGAAAATCTTTTATTCACAATAGCGAAAACCAAAACGTGATATAAACCTTAAGGGAATGTTTGAACAGAATACTGGTACAAGGAACACCAATAATACCATGGCCCCTCATAGGAAGAATGGTACATTTAAATGTGGTGCGTGTAAACAATGTAAGTACCTACTTAGGTTTACTTTTGGAGTGTTCCTCTGGTTTTCGCTATTGTGAATAAAAGATTTTCGGTGGAATTATCTGGTTTGCCATTCCTTTATAATCTAAGGAAGAATTTTGCTCAGTTTGGTTTGATACTTAAACAAGTATTGGAAGACTTTTGCAGTAGTTTTGCTGTGTATCTACGAACACAAGTCAATTCATACGTTGTTTTTGGTCCAGGCTTGGTGTGTTGTTCCAGTTCCTGTTTTCTTTTGACTGCATCCGCTTCGTTTGTTTTTGATGAATAAGTAGTCGACAAATAAATATTTTGATTAAATGATATAGACCCAATGAGGAAGGAGTACAGGGGGTTATAACCTCTTTTGTTCTGGAAGCTATGCCCTTGCTTATGAGATGAGCAACACAGAAGGTCTTCCTTACCACCATGAAGACATGGTGATCAAAAGTAAGGTTGCTGTTAACCTGTGTGCCCAAATCTCTCACCACTGATTTAGAGCTTATGGTATTGTTATTAATGCGGTAATCTGTATGGACATTGCCTTTGCCAAAGGGGATGATTTGGTGTAGAAGGTCTAACACAGGTTACATTACAGTATGATGGAGTGAGTCCCCGTGATGGAGTGAGTCCCCATGATGGAGTGAGTCCCCAAAGTTATTTGAAGAGAAATACAGGCAAAGGAATCCAGACATGAAAAACTTAACCATACAAAAAATAAAAAGACAAAGAGGAAGAGTAGAAAAGGAGATTATTAATGGAGAAGTTAAAGAAATAGAAATTAAGGTATGGGGTACCTGCGAAGTGAAGGATTCAGTGTAGAAAATCAAATGCAAAAAGCACTACAACAGGATAGTGCAATGGATATCCAAATTAAGGGGAAACCAGTGGAACAGGAAGCAATTGGTCAGGTGCCATATGAAGGTAATTTGGAGCCTTCCACAGGAAACCAGTATAAATGTTCACTTGAAGTTAGACAGCAACAAAAGGAACAGGAAACTGTGTAAACTCTGATGCAGTCAATGTTAAGTAATAGGACAGTGAGTTTCCATATGACAGAGCAACGGATAGCACAGGATGAAATTGAAGAGAATGTGCCACACGAAGATGCTATAGAACCTTCTATAGAATGCCCACAGGAAATGGAAAACAAGGGATGTGCCCTCAGTCTGGAAGAAATGAGCTAAGAGAAGAGTTGCTTGATTTAATAGACATAGACAGATATATCAAGATCAATGAAAGAAATGGACTGCAGAAGGTTAATAAAACCCCAAAAGTCAGAAGTTTGATAAAACAAATGAACAGAGTAATTAGGACTGTTCATAGAGATCCATGCAATATAATAGAAGTAAACAGGATATATTACTGTGCAGCTAAATTAATAACTGATAAAGTTCTACCACAGGAATACAGGGTAGCGAGGGAAAGGAAGGGTCGAAAGTGAATACCATCATGGAAATATCAAATGGAGAAAACTATAGAGCAGCTAAGACAAGAAGTGTCACTGTTAGAAGATTATAGAAGAGGGAACAGATCAACAAAAATACTAAGAAAGATAGATGTGATAAAAACAATGTGCAGTATTAGAACAGACCAGGATCTATCATCTACTATGGCAAATAAACTAAAAATCTCAGCACAGGTGGAAAACATAGAAGATATGAAGATAAATATAAAGGAAAAGTACAAAATAAGCAATTTATTGATGACCCAAAAAAAGTTTTATAGAGAATTGGGAAACAAGGTAAAAGGAATTGAAAGACCACCAAAAAAAGAAGAAGTAGATACACTTTGGAGAAATATCTATGAAGATCCTGTGGAACATAACAAAAATGCTAAATAGATAACATAAGTAAAAGAAAGAATAAGACGTTTAAAGGTACAGTATATGAAATGGGATGAAGCAACAGCCAGAGAGATTGAAACAAAGTTAAGAAAAGCCTCAAACTGGAAACCCCAGACCAGATACAGTACCTAACTTCTGGTTAAAAGTATTAACATCTTTGCATGAAGATTTAGCCATGAGTAAGAACTATTTATATGCACTCCCAAACAGACACCAACCTGGCTAACAACAGGAAAAATAATGCTCTTACTTAAGAGTGAACCTGAAAACTACCCTACAAATTATAGACCAATAACTTCCCTTCTTACAATGTATAAACTATACACAGGAATTGCTGCTGACAGAGTCTATAGTCATTTAGAAGGAAACTCAATTGTGGCAATAGAAAAAAAGGGCAATAAAAGAAAGTCATATGAAACAAAGGATCATTTGTTGCTAAATAAAGTCATAGTGGAGAACTGTAAAAAGGGGAAGAATTTAAGTATGGCATGGATTGACTCCAAAAAAATTGATAGTATCCTACATACATGTATAAAATAGTGCTTAAAAATGTATAAGATACACCCTACACTGATTGACTACATTACAGTGAACATGAAACAGTGGCAGACCACTTTGCAATTAAGCCATGATAAAGGACAAATTATTACTCCAGGGATAAAATTTCAAAGGGGGATATTCCAGGGTGATGCTCTGTCAATGCTGATATTCTGCATTGCCCTTAACCCATTAAGCTGTCTACTTAACAGCTTATGCTATGGCTATAATTTGGCTCTTAGAAAACAACAAAGTGTAAAGACTTCTCATCTTCTAATTGTCAATGATTTAACACTGTATAGCTCATCAGATGAGGAACTGAAAGTACAACTGCAAGTTGTCAAAACTTTTTCAGATGATATAAGAATGTCATTTGGTCTTGATAAATCTGCAAAAGCAACCTTTAAAGCAGGAAAAATGCAGCACCAATAAAATATCAGTTTGGGACAGGAATGTGATATAAAAGAACTTGAACAAGAGGGAGTGTATAAATATTTGGGAATTGATGAAGGATCAGCAATAAAATATGAGTAAATATTACAAACCTACTCTCTACCCCTAGCTAAAACCCTCAATCCACTGTCAACCTCATATTACACCTACTATACCAAATCTCCCTCTCTCTCTCCGGTTACATCCATCTCAACCCAGGCCCCATCAACTCCCCACCCTACAAAGTCCCCACTTCCTCTCATCCTGGCACTCCTAAGTCCATTCACTTCATCACTGTTAATGCTCAAAGCCTTCATAATAAAATCCATACCCACCACGCCTGGCTTTTCCATAATCACCCTGACATTGTTGCCATATCAGAAACTTGGCTTAAGCCATTCACAAAAGACAGTGAAATATTACCACCTGGCTACCAAATGATCCATAATGATAGACCCAATAAGAAAGGAGGTGGTGTAGCCATAGTCTACTCCTCTTCCTGCACAGTTACCCCATTTACCAACCCCATTCCAAAATTTGCCAATGCCGAAGTAATCATAGCATACCTAAGAATCAACAATCACAAATCTATTTGCATAGCTCTCCTCTATATTTCCCCACGCAACAACATTCCAGTACTAGAAGACATCCTGTTCTGGTTCTCCTCTAACATCAAAAATGAAACCTATATCCTAGGAGATGTAAACATTAACTGGACCACTGTCATCTCTCAACTCCCCTCTCAATCAACCTCTTTAAATTCACTCAGATAATTAGCTCTCCTACCAGGCCTAACAAAAATGGAGCCTCTGGCACCATCCTCAACTGGATATTAGTATCTTAACCTAACCACATCTCAACTTCAGGTATCTTCCCTGACCCTATCAGTGACCACCTACCAGCCTTTGCTGACCGGCACCCTTCTCCACTCCAAAAACAACATCACTACATTCAAACCTGTAACCTCTGTATGTTCAATCCACAAATTTTCAATGACTATCTAAAACTAATCGACTGGATATCCCTAAAAACCCTGCCCCGCAAAAACACAATCTGCTACTTTAAAAAAAAACCTTTCTGAATCTCCTCAACAGCCATGCTCCTCTCAGAACCAAACAAGTCAAAGCTAAAATCTCCCCCCAGCTATCAAAAGAAACCAAACAAACCATGCTCCTAAGAGACAGAAAGTGGAAGCAATTCCACAACACTAAATTACCTAATACCCTACTTGAATTCAAACAACTCTGCAATGCTGTAAAAAAACTAATAACTGGAGACCGCAAATCATACTACACCAAGCTCCAATCTGAGCACTCCACCAACCCAAAACAATTCTGGAATACTATCTCCTCTCTTCTCCATCCCTGGAACAAAGATAACCCTTGCCCTAACCCTGACCTCACCAACCTAAAAACAGCCACATCATTTAACTCCTTCTTTGTGGAGAGTATAGCTAAACTAACCACCACCTTCCCACATCCCCCTCCAAGTTCATCCTATTTCCACCCTACAGACAACACACAAGAATCCCCCAACTTCAAGCTCAACCCTATTTCCACAAGCACTATAAAAAAACTCCTTCTCCAGCTAAAACCATGCTGTACTACTCCAGACAATTTACCCCCTCTCTTCCTCAAATTATCTGCTGACAGCATAGCCCTGCTTATCTCCATATTAATAAACAGATCCATCCAAGAATCTTATATCCCTTCAATTTGGAACATACATTCATCATTCCACTCCACAAGGGAGGTAAAAACTATGACACCATCAACTTCAGGCCCATTGCCATCCTTTCTCCACTCTCAAAAATCCTGGAAAAGTATATTCATGCACAACTAATGTCATATCTAACACACAATAACCTCTTTACCCCCACCCAACATGGTTCCTGGCCACAGTACCATCACTGCCGTTGTGTCCTTCATCAAATTCATCAACCATGCTCGTTACTCTGGCAAACTTGTTTCTGCCCTGTTTCTAGACATACCCAAAACTTTTGACACCATCTCCCATCCTATAGTCCTATCCCAACTCTTGTCTCTCACCCTATCTCCCTCTACCATATCCTGGTTCTCTAGTTACCTTTCTGAAAGACAGCAAGCTGTAAAATGGAAATCTTCAACCTCCTCCTTCTTACACATCCCCACAGACATTCCCCAAGGCTCTGTTCTAGGCCCCCTACTCTTCAACAAATTCATCAGTAACTTTCACCACATCATCCCCAATACCTCTTTAATCCAGTATGCAGATGATTCCATAATCATCTGCACTGCTGATTGCCTTCCGACCTACTACTAAAAACCTAGTCAGCATTTATTAAAACAGAAACCTGGATGCACAACAACCACCTTGCCCTAAACGCAAACAAACCTAAACTAATGATCTTTACTCTCTCTAGAATCTCCTCTTTTGATAATTCCTCATTCACTATACTAAGCCAGAATAAAAACCCCATTGAAATTGTATCTCACACCAAACTGCTTGGTATCACCACTGACGAGCATCTAAAATTTGACATCCACATTCAAACAGCCATAAAAAAAAATCCACCAAAAATTAAGACCCCCTGTACAGACACAATCACTACCTCACTCCCTCCACAAGGAAGACCTTAACCTTCTCCCCTCTCTCATATTACGGTGCCCCCCACCAACCCCCAACTCGGCTGATGATCCAAATTAGAATCCTGCCACAATTAAATCAGCAAATTTGCCACCAACTCCAAAAATTCTTCCTATCGCTGCCTCTTCCTCCAATATCTACAATGGCTAGAGCTACCTAACTACCTAAACCTTCTCAAACTCATCACAGCCCATAAACTCATCTTCAAGCCATCCAGCTGTCCGACTCTCTCAACCACCTTAACTCCCTATATCCCAAACTGCTCACTCTGATCAGAAAACGAAAACCTCCTCTGAATCCACAAACCTTCCCTGCCCCCTGGCCACCTTCTGCTATTGTACTGCCTAACCAAATTATGAAACTCACCCCCCCCCATTCGAAACACTCCAGACAACACCAACTTCATATCCCTCCTACACTCCTTCCTGTCATCAAAATGGATATGCCCCTGCTCTTCCCCTACATGAGCCCCCCCTCTCTCATCTTTTCTTTTTCCCAGCAATTACAGTCTCTCTCCCTTTCAGCACCTACATACAGCTCCTCAATTCTGCTTATCACTACTTGACTCCTTTTCTTCCCCCATTTTCATTACTTCTGAGATTTATATTTTTATCCTGTGTAATATTGTAACGCTGTAATTCTTATGTCTGGAAATGTATTGTATAAAGAATACTCTGAATTATCCCTTCATGGATAACTGCTTACTGCCATCACAGCCAGTCTGTAACCAAAAACATCTCTTCTTGTTTACTTAACTTTACCATCGCCATACTGTTCATCTTCTACCTGATATGTAAGATTAATGTTCTTTCTGCATCCTATACTATTTTGTAAATACAAAAATCATATTTCTTTAAATGTTTTACTAAGACCTAATTTGATTATAGAATAAATATCCACTGGCACTACAGCTACTCTGTATACACGTTATCTCTTCCTATTTGTCAGTTGTACTCTCAGCTCATGTTACTGCTACTCTGTATATAAATGTTACCCCTTCTTTTGTTAATTATACTCTCAGCACATGTTATATACTATGCTTTATATGAATGCGGTTATTGTTTGTCATTGTTAAATGGTGCTTTTCTCTCCAGGCCTCCACTGAAAAAGGGCTTTCTTGGCCCAGTGGACTTCCCTGGTCCCCCTGGTCATCAAACTGAAATAAATAAATAAATAAATAAATGTAAATAAAACTTAGTAAGGAGTACTTTAGAAGACTTAAATTAATCCAGAAAACAGCACTGACATCTAGGAACAAAATCCAAGCTATAAACCAATTTGCTCTTCTTATCCTAAATTACAGTTTTGGAGTTATTGACTAGCCACAAAATGTGTTGGATAGATTAGATAAGAAAACAAGAAATATATAAAAATCAGTGCATACCAAGATTATATATTCCCCATTCTGAAGGAGGGATGGGCTTCCTTGAAACTGATTACATGTACAGATCTGCAATCATGGGACTCCACACATATCTGCTGACCTCACAAGACCCAAATGTAGTGAAAGTTTTGAAACATAAGGAGAATAAATCTAAGATGACTTCCCTGTTTAATCTAGCAGAAGCATATCAGTGATAAGCAGGAATGGAAATCAAACCACAAGTGAATAAAAACCAGGCATCAACTGAATGTGTCTAAAAACAAAAGAAAGACTATAAGGTGAAGGACCAGATGAGAAGGCAAGAAATGTGGAAAAAGTATAAATAAAGTTGCAAGTGTAGAAAACCTCTGGAAGAACCTCATGTTGATCAGGAACAAATGCAGGAATGGTTAAGGAGAGGCATATTCTAGCCAAGAGATGAAAGGTTAATACTGGCGGCACAAGATAGTGGGCTACACAAACTTTGGTTTACAAAGTCCATTGAACATGTGAGAGAAACAGACAAATGTAGGTTTTGCAAAACAGAACTGGAAACAGTTGCACACCTCATTGCTGGTTGCAACATACTAATGGCAGCAGGACTGTATACTGAAAGGCATAATAATGTGGCAAGACTGTTGCATTAGGGATTGTGCAAACATTATGGTACTGAATTGGCTGAAAAACACTGGAAACATGAGCCACAAAGCATCATAGAAAATGATGAAGTCTACATCACATGGGATCATCATTGCCAACAGTTCAAAAGACAGTTGCTAGAAAACCAGATATAGTGGTCCAAGAAAAGAAGAAAAGAAGCATTGATCATTGAAATCACCACACCCGGTGATTACAGTGTCCTGCAAACAGAGAGGCACAAAGTTATAAAATATCAGGATTTGCAAGCATAAATGAGAGCAATGTGGAAGAAAGATACCCAGATAGTTCCAATAGTAGTAGGAGCAATGGGTCTTATAAAAAAAAAGAGTCTGCAGTCATATTTAGATATGCTACCAATACATGTAACTCCATACGAATTGCAGAAGGAGTCATTACTGGGCACATTGTGGATACTGCAAAGAGCACTTTTGGCTGACGTCAAAGAGTGAAACAATACTAATTTCATAAACTTTAATCATACTTTGACTTAGGAATGGGGTCCATTCCTGTCATGGTATTAGAAACCCAAAAGATTTGGAGAAATTAAAAAAGAAGATAATAACCAGGGTGTTTGGTTGTATTTTGAGTGACTCGAGTAGAGCCAAGTAGACAGTGTGGATATTATGGTCCATGCAGGAGGATCTGTAGTTGGCAATAACTTGGAGAGGGGTCTTTCCTATAGTTATATGCACATAGAGTAACTCTAGGGAATCATTATGTTTAATCAGTCTGGAGGTGTATTTATCTTTAATGAATATTGATACTCCTCCTCCTTTAGTTTTTATGAATGTGTGGAAGGCATTATATTCTGGTATGGCTGGGATGCTCTCCACGGCCTTGAACCAGGTCTCTGTGACTACACAGATGTCCACATCTTCCAAAGGGAGAGTGCTTCCAGGGAGTGCAGTTTCAGATTTAGACTCCTAGCATTTAGCAGCATAAGCATAAGTTTGTTTTCTGAGGATATTTTTAGGTCAGGAATTTTGTTTTTGTGACATTTATTAAAAAAGACACTATGGGAGGGCAACAGCCTTAACCAGTAGCTGAAAACCCAGACATGACAGGTGGAGAGCATCTCAGGCAAAGCATCATTGTCTATCAACCATATCATCCGAGGCTGACAGGTACAGGATCCCCTTAGAATGACACCAGAAACTAAGCCAATTGTGGAAGTCAATCATTTTTTGTCTATATTGAGGCATCATCCTAGTGAATGTAGAATGCTGCTTAAGGCTATTGACATGCCCGCCTGGGATACATAATCAGAGAGCTCAGTCATGTCTCTCTTCATATAGTCCAGTGAGGTAAGTCTCAAATCATTCACAGCAACATGGACTATGACAGGGTTATAACAGTGCCTGTTCTTGAGAGACTTGAGTGCTTGTGTGATGTGGCAGATCCTGGCACCTGATAGACAACTGACAGTGACCTTTTCCTTATTCAACCTGGTGAGTGGGATATATGTGTGTATCACAATGGAGTCACCTAAGACTAAAACATTTGATTTTGTGTTTTGCCTTAGGGGCATGTTTGGTGAGACACTGGAGGGTGTGTTTATATGTGTACTGTGATTTGTTGGGAATGTATTAAATGAAGTGTGTTTATGTTTGGGAGGTCTCTAATCTTTAGGTAGGCTTCTATTGAGAAGCATATGTAGGTTTAGGTGCTATACGCATGGATGGTGCAGAAGGTGAAGTGTGTGAGCTGACAACCTGCATAGTACCTGATATACTGCTTTGTGAATGAGAGAGCCTAGATTCTCAATTCTAAATATAGCTGCATCTCTCACGTATTGAATTCATGTGAACTAGGAGAAGTATGTTGTCAGTGTACATGAAACAATTGCTATCTTGCCTCAGGATGCCCATATTGATCAGGTTGGCTGGAGAAAAGGTGGGAGATTGTCCATTCATGATGCTAGGTGATGTACTGTGATCAGTAAATGGGATGGGACTAGAAGGACCAGGTATGGCTAAGGGGCAAGAAAACCTTCTAAACTGCAAGGGGCTTAATGGGTAAGACTTGTGGAGGAGCCTCAGAGGCTCAGCTGAGTGTCTAACTGGGCAGTGAGCAAAATAGCGAGAAACCTCCGATGGAGCACAAACAGATGACTAAGGGGAAATTATCTATCTAAGAGTTTGTGTATATAACCACCAATTGCATCCTCCACTACATGGTAATGCACTGTTATGTGGGTGGTGTGCACCCCACAAACCCGAGCTAACGCAGCCAACAAGTAGTAACAAAATGAAACTGATTTCAAACACTCTAACCAATAGTAGCACACTACACTGGGCCCTAGGCCAACAATCACCACTCAGGTCTTTAGCTACACTCTACTCTCACTAGGGTATAGGGGGAGGCCTTCTTTTCTGGAGAAAAACTGGATTAGTGCTCAGAACTTGTAAAAACAGACCAGGTCCAGCAAATCTTAACCAAGTCTATGCTAGGCTAAAAGTGCAGGAAAAGCAAAAATACAGTAAAATACAGTTCAAATATAACAGCACACAGTAAAATACAATGCAAGAAGTGTGGCTCAAGTAAAATGATACTTATTTTTTCATTAGCAGACAGTGAATGCTTTAGATAACACAGGAGATTGATTGTTTGTTCCTAACCTATAAATTAACCAAAGGGAAAGCTCAAGATTGAGACTTATTCCAGAAATCCCCAACTATAACAGGTCATTGGCTGCACACTTCTGCCATGAGGGTGCAGGGGGGCCTTCTTAATGTAAGGAGGCTGGTTTTAGTGCTCAAATGATACCAAACAGTCTAGATTCAGCAAACCCAAATCTACCCTATGCTATAAAATGCAGAAGTACAAGAAATTCAAAGTGCAGAAAATCACAGTCACAACAGCAAAAAAAACAGTTTGAATAAAACAGCAATTCAGTAGAATACTCCCACAAGAGTATAGACCACAAACCTTCCTAGTGTGAAATAACTGACCAGGAACCCAAGTGCTTAAACCAGAACAAAGACACTTAGAATAACAGACACAATAAGGCTTCACCAGCAATTCCCAGCTTAGAAGGGTGTAGGCTACACTCTCCTGCAACAAGAATCTAGACCACAAACCTTCCTAATGTACAATAACTGGTTTGGAGCCCACGTGATTAAACCAGAACTAAGATCTTTCAGAATAATAGACACAATAAGCCTTCAACCAGTAATGCCCAGCTTAGAAGGGTGTAGGCTATCCTCTCCTGCCACAAGAGTTTAGACCACAAATCTTCATAATGTAAAATAACTAGTTTGGAACCCAAGTGCTTAAACTAGAACAAAGGCACTTAGAATAACAGGCACAATAAGCCTTCACCAGCAAGTTCCAGCTTAGAAGGGTGTAGGCTACACTCTCCTACCACAAGAGTCTAGACCACAAACCTCCCTAATGTCAAATAACTGGTTTCCAGCCCAAGTACTTAAACAAGAACCAAGACACTTTCAGAATAACAGACACAATAAGCTTTTAACCGGCAATTCCCAGCTTTGAAGAGTGTAGGATATTCCCTCCTGCCACAAGAGTTTAGACCTCAAATCTTCCTAATGTAAAATAACTGGTTTGAAACCCAAGTGCTTAAACCACAACAAAGACACTTAGAACAACAGCCACAATAAGCCTTCACCAGCAACTCCCAGCTCAGAAGGACAGAGGCTACCCTCCTGTCCCACAAGAGTGTAGACCACAAATCTTCTTAATGTAAAATAACTGGCCTGATGCCCAAGGGCTTAAACCAAAAATAAGTGGTTTAGATTAACAGTTACAATGTAATCAGGCTATAACAAGCAGTAATAAATGCAACAGAATAAATGTAATTGAACACTTTTAAGAACAAGCAACAACACCAAAATAAAGTAGGAAGCAACACAAGTACAGTAAAAGCAGCTGAATAAAGTGCATGTTTTTAAGTTAAGTGGGAAGGGAGCAAACAAAAGATAATTCAGTGTTAAGAAACTAAGGGGGTGGGCCTTCCCAACTGATCTCTCTGTACTCAGTAGAATGAGTTAATGAGATGGGATTGGGAGGAGTGTCCAAAATCAGATTTATAGTAAGGGCGGGCAACTCAAAAGCTACCAAGTTTAAGAATGCAATAACAGTTCAGTGGGTGGGTGGGGAAAATAAAATGCAGATAGAGGTCAGCAATATTCAGGCAGAGTACAGCAAAGAAGCCAGAAAAGTACTCCAGCTAAATAGAGATGCCTCCAAATAATTCAAGCTAAATGAGAAATGCTATTTCTCAGCTCCTCTCACTAATTAGCTGATGTTATTCATTGTTTGCAAAAAAATTCATTGCTAACTTGTCTAAAGGACCCTATCCAAGACTTCTTAGAACTCCAACAGAACATAAAACTTAAAACAAAACAAATGCAATATAAGAAAAAGATAAAAAAATGAAGTAACAAAACCTTAAATAAAAAACTTCACTTCAAAATAAAATGCAGACAGAGATCGGCAATATTCAGGCAGAGTACAGCAACCAAGCCAAACAAGCACTCCAGCTAAACAGAGATGCCTCCAAATAATTCAAGGTAAATGAGGAATGCTGTTTCTCAGCTCCTACCACCAATTAGCTGATGATATGCACTTTTTGCAAAGGAATTCTTTGATAACTTTTCTAACTGACCCTAACCAAGACCTCTTAAAACTCCAAAAGAACAGAACATTTAAAACAAAACAAATGTAATATAAGAAAAAGATAAAACAACAGAAGTAACCAAACCTTAAATGAAAAACTTCAGTTCAAAATAAAATACAGACAGAGATCAGCAATATTCTGGCAGAGTACAGCAAGTAAGCCTAACAAGCAAAATTAGTAGAGGGATGATATATCCAGATGGGAGAATATTTGGTTCAGTGGTGCACCTGAGCAGGGAGAGGGAGGTGATTGTAAGTCATTTATGGGCAAACATCTAGCAGAATGTATAAGTATCCCTGCTGAAAAATTACTGACACAGCATACAGAGTGTTGGTGCCTTGTGGCAAACCCAAAAAGCATCTCTTCTGATTTTAGTTAAATTCCAAAGCTATTCACCTATAGACAGAGTCATTAATATACTTTTGAAAAAGACATCATGTATATAAAGTGGGAAAGTGCTGGGTACATGCAGATAATGATTAGCAGAAGAAATGTCTTTATCCTTGTGCAGAAGAGATGTAAGGAGTTGAAAATAAGATTTAAATTGCTGTACCCGACAATGCTTCAAGTCTTCTATTCCCTGGGGATTAAAACATATCTGGATCCTGAAAAGGCCTTAGAGGGCCTAAATAACAGAAGTGAGGAGGGGAAATATTGGAGGAGTAAAGGAGAAAGATCTACAAAGTGGCACTAGAAGTAAAATCCTGACAAGGAAGGTGAGATGATAGACAAGATGCTGGCAAAAACCTTTCCTCTTTCCCAAATGAGAATGAGGGAAAGGGAAAAAGAGGTAAAGCATTTCATAGGTTCATAGGTTCATACTAGGCTATCTGCCCTAGGGCATTTATAAGCCTAGCCAGAATGTGTTTGGCTTTCACCACCCATTTTAAATTAATTTTGCTATGCCCTTTTTTGAGGTTAGTTTACTGTGCCTCTGTCTAACAGTGACACAGAAATAATACCCGGGGTAAACCTATGCTCTCCCATCCACTCATCAAGATTCCTCTTGAAGAGAGTCAATGAGGGACTCTGCCTAACCTGGACTGGGATTTTATTCCAGAGTGAAGGGAGCCTCTGGGTTATGAATCTGTCCCTCCAGCATGTCCTATTTATTTCAGTGCTGAGGTTCAAGTCTCTCGAGTGTGTAGCTCGATAGGATTTGGATTTTCTGAGGTGCAGCATGTCCATTAATTCCGGGTTGGACATGGCTTTATACGTCAGGCACAGATCGCCTCTGAACAGGTGGTATGCCACTGAGTAGAGCTGGAGTTTCTTTAACCGGGCAGCATATGGCATCTGTTTGAGCCCTTTGATCCTCATCAACAAACTAACTACAGCACACTCCTCTGGTTTTGCAGATACAAATAAGGAGAGGCAAGAGGACTGCCATCAGAGTATTGGACAAATTAGTTTCATATGAATGGACCCTTGTGAAAGGCTGAGTAACCTGTATGTAGCAATGTGAATGTGATGAGGATTTTGTTTTTGGCATTGCTACTGGCATGTCTTAATTCAGTAAAGTACGATTGTGATCATACATCTTGTGCGCTGTAAAAATATTTGTATATGGGATGAAAGATGATTTTGTAATCAACACCTGAAAGTTTTTGTAGAGCACAACCAATGTATTGTGGCCTGAAAATGGAAAATAACTGCAACCACATTCATATAGAGTTCTGTGACATTAATTACAAAGTACATCTCTGAAAAAAAATGTGAAACTGTTAAATTCTGAAGATATTTGCCAAATTAAACAAATTGGGCATGAGTCATGAAATAAAAACAACAGTTTTCAGAAGTTTTTCTGTCAAGTCAACCTGATAGAAAGATAATTTTGCGAAGTAGCCATGTAATTACTTGCATCTATATTACAAGATCAAATGCTTAGGTGATCAAACACCTAAACATCAAACTTGGAATATCAAACCCAAAAATGTTGAACGGCACAGGAAAACATGTCAGTTGGCCATGGAAAAAAAATAACTTTACACCCAAACTAAGTGGGGGGCTTTGCCCCCACACTCCCTGACATGGAGGGCTGTGCCCCCCACAACCCTCACTAAATATACCAACTCCAAGATCGCTCTACAGTAGACAAAATGGCAAAATCCAGCGAACGGCCAAGGGAAATCTTTCCCTGCGTTAAATTGGCTGTTTGTTGTTTTTTGCTTTCATTATTACATGTTTGATATTTAGGTGTTCAATCACCTAAGCATTCGATCTTGTAATATAGACCCTAATTACTTTTGGGGGCAGAATTGTACAAATACAGTCTCATAGCCCATGATGTGCATCCATCTATTCTACTTCAGCTACTCACCATAACTTCTTATCACTCTTTCACAACCATTAAGTCATCAACTGGTCAGTTCCTTAAATATCACCTTGCTCCCTTTCTTCCATTTCATGTAACCTTTTTAACACAAGCTTTAAACAAATCATCTCACCTTGACTTTTAAGCCCACATTGCAGGTTATCTCACTCCCTACCTATTTATGAATAGAAAACTGTAGGGCTCCCTCAGCATTCACTGATCTAATTTTACTAAGCAGAGATTTTCACCCATCCCAGGTCCCCATCCTCACATACCTTCTTGTCTTCCTAATTATCCCCTAAATCTCCACCCCTCCCACACATTGCCACCCTATCAGTCTTTTTACTCCATCAAGTTCTTTTCCTTAGTATCCAATGTGGATGCAGTAAAATCTCACTACTTCATTTATGAATCCGTCAGCATTCCTCTGACATTCTAATATTTTGTTTTTTATTTTATATTTGTTTACCAGGAAGGTCCATCTGGGCCAAGGACCCATTTTCAGTGGAGGCCAGGGAGAAAACCTCCAAAAAGAAATTTACAGATAACCATATATAACAGTAACATAACCATATTTAAAACAGTAACATTCCAAGTAACTACAGTATTTTAACATCAGCAGAGGGAATCCTTTCTTAAACCTTCTACATCTGATAAAGAAATTGTACCCTCATGCTAGAGCACCCTTCATTTAGATTATCTATCCAAAAAGACAGGTGGTGGTGCCATATTACTTTCCAGTAATTTACAAATCAGTCCATATCCAAAACCCATGCCTCATTTCTCTAATGCTGAGATTCTAGGAGCCATATTACACTTAAGTAATACAAACTACATACACATATTTTCTCTCTGTACACCTCCAGAAAATCTACTAATTGAAGATATTCTGTCTTTGACCACTGATAATGTATCCTCTAAAAAAACTCATCCTCAGTGCTGCAAACTCCTGCTGGATTATCTGTAAATCATTTCTCCTCTTCCACAGATGTACAGCCATAATCTTCTCCCTGCCAACCGCCCTCTTTCTCCAAACTAATTACCACTGCTGCAAGACTAAATACCTCAGTAAGATCCAAAACAATAACTGATTGAATTCTCACCAGTAACCACACAAATATAACAGCTATAGGAGTTTTATCTGACTGTTTAAGTGCTCGTCACCCTACTATTACAATTTACTCAACCCACTTCACCTGAATGTCTGCCACCTGCAGTTATGGCAGAAACATATCCACATTAACAGAGACACCTTTAATGAATCCCTTAGATCCTTTAACTGGAGAACATTTAAGAATCTTCCTCTTGATGAAACAATTTGTTATTGCAACCATATATTCCTAAATATTTAAAAATAACGTGTTCACTTAAGAAGGAAATGTATTAAGTTCAACCCTGCACTGTGGCTATTTTCACAGAACAAAAAACAGCTTACAAGACAGCAAAATAAAATTTGAAACACTCGGAGGAGTACCAAAACTTTATCTTTCTTCCAACTTTAACACTCTGTGAGAAACACCAATATCGCCCAAGTCTTTCTTGGCAAAATAAACGATTCCTCAAATCTGCAAACTTCAAGGAAAAATTCCTCAAAAAAATGGTTGGTTTTCTCACAACTTCTACATCATGGTAAGCCATCACAATCCAGTCTTTATCCCACTTTTCAAGGGTATTAAACAGCATATGCATTTAGCTCTCACTCTATCAATATTGCAACCTTCTTCTCAAGTTACAATAACTGTCAAAATCTGTCCACAACAATCCAAAGTAATAACCCAGATCAATTCATATTTCAGCCTATTCCTACCTCAACAATAAGGATCCATTTGTCAAAACTTAAGTCTACCACACTGGCACCAGATATCCTACCCGATGAATACCTTAAAGGAGAACTCCACCCAAAAGAAGTTTCTTTCCAAAAAGTGGTGTCCTTTCCCTGTAATCCAATGCTAAACACTCCACATACAGAAAAACATCATTTAAAAATTATGTTTGCCTTTCTTTCCTGCATTTGTCTCATCTGTTATGTCACACAGGCTACTAAGAGTGATAGAGTAATAAGGTTAGGTCACTTATCCCAATTATACAGCCATTAAGAAAGCAATGCCTCTTAACCAATGACATTTAAATGTGCCTTATCAGTTGCAGATTGCCAGCATCAAACCTCAGAAATAGTGTAACCTAGACTCTGACCAAAGGCAGGACTTTCAAGCTTAGTTTTCAGATGCAAATGTCTTTCACATTAATAAAACCCAGTACTTCAAAGAAAGAAAATAAATACATTCATCTAACTTTCCTTACTTTCTGTCAGTATTTGATTTTATATTTTTATACACTGTAATTTCTGTAAACGTGTATGTTTCTTCTGTTTTGTTACAGCATTTTTGCATTGTGTACATTGTTTTATTGAGACAAGCCAGTGAGTTGAGGAAAGAAGATTAACATCAAAAGACTTCTAGTTACAATATTTAAAACTGTGAATGCAACACAAACCATCTCATCCCAAGTAACACCTCTTAATCACAGAGGTCAGATTTCTTACACTGGAACACACTGAACTACAGTTGTTACTTTGAAAAGAACAATTTACTCATCTACATTTTCAAGCCTGTCATTCAAACATTCCTTAAAACGGTGTCACAGAGGTAGCCACTAATGAAAATCAAAAGAAGAAAAGTAATTAAAAATGCAGATTGATGCTGAAGGTGAAAAGCTGGCACTCACAGTACTGTTGTAAACTGATGAGAGAGGGAAAACAGTAAATGATCCCCTCATCACAGGGATTTCTTTCTGTACCTCTGACATGACATCAGGAAGGCAAAGGCATTGACTGTAAAATAAAACAATGCCAGCCATGTCAGCCTCCTTCAGATCATTTTGAGATATAACCAAATAAAAAATATTAGTAACCATTTAGTTTGATACAGAGGCATTACCAATGCAGGAAAAGTTCAAGAATTGCTGAAAACATATGTTTTTTTCAGTTTTTGGGTGCAGTTCTCCTTTAAACTTGCTGCATATTCTACTGCCTATCCTTTCTCCAGCTTGCTTACAAGAATCATACTTTACGTTTTCCTGGAAGCAAGCTTACATCTTACCTTTTCATAAGGATGGCACATCTTTTGAATTTTCAAACTTCTGACCAATAGTTTTCCTGTGTCCTCTCTCCAAGATCCTTGACAAACTCATACATAGCCAACCACTCTGACCATCACCTTCTTTCTACTGACCTTCTATCACCTCTCAATATGCTTCTGCCCTTCTCACAGTACTGACACTACCCTGCTATCATTCTTTAACACTATCTATCACTTTAGGAACAACAATCGCCTTATATCCTCTCCCTTGATCTATCAAAAGCTTTTGACACCATTAGTCATCACAGGATTTTACTACAACTCTCATACCTAGGCCTCTCCATCCTCTCCTGGATTAGAAAGTATTTCTCCAACAGTGACAGTGGGCAACAGGCAGCACATTCGTCTTTGGTGCAGAAGGCTGTGGGGTCTCTTCCCACACCAGGTACATTAATTGCTGATACTGCAGTGCAGCATAAGGAGGGTGCTGCACTCCTCTGTGTTTTGTTCCTTGGATGAGATATTAAGCCAAAGTCTCATCTGCCTGATATGGTGGTGGCTCAGGTGGATGTTAAAGATCCCACAGCACCTATTGAAAAGAGTAGGGGGAGATCCCTCATGCCCTGGCCAAATCTCCCATAACAGTATAAATACCACTTAAGTTCTCCCCTGAAGAGAGACTCCTAGCCAAGTGAGACCAACCCAGTCAACAAAGGATAAATAAAATAAAAACAGAGCACAGAGCGTTCATTGGATACACTCTACATATAACTTCCTGCCTTTACCTGTCAGAGTCCCTCAGGAATTTATCTTTATTTAACATCTTCATTAATGACCTACCCCTCTACTCTGGCAACTCTTCTATTATTCAGTATACAGATTATGATAACCCCACATCACTTCTTGGAAATTATTAAACAAGAGTAGCCAGGGAAATGGAGGGGTGATGACATTGAACAAAACCGCATGACCACACATTGTGGAGAAGTCCCACGGGCAGGAAATATGCATAAAGGAGATAAAAGAGAAAGAGAAGTAAAATGAAGGAGTGCAAAGAGGTCAGGGGTGAGTTTTAGCCAAGAAGAATGAATGCATATTTATTTCTCAAAACTTAAGGGACTTGAGCAGATTTTCACATTTGTTTCCAGAAGAAACCCCTTGCAACCCTTGAGAGCTGGGATAACTTACCTTTCATGCAA
>NC_056746.1:1177440375-1177490375 GCF_019279795.1 Protopterus annectens | reverse complement strand
TAGGGATGGACTTTGCTTCACATGGATGGAGAACCTATTCCAGACTAGGGACATCATTTGAGCCACATATCTGTCTCACCAGCATGTTCTTTTTATGTTGCAGGCAAAGTTCATATCCCTAGATTTAGTGTTTCTGGTGCTGCTCCTTTTGTGGATATCCAAAACTCCATCAGAGTTTAATTTAAGGATGCCTTATATGACAAACACAGATCACCTCTCATCAACATCTAGGAGACTGAGTATAGAGAAAGAGCTGTATGGAAATGTGTGTGTTAATACCCTGGACTCTTTTGGTAAGGAACCTCTGTGTGCGTTCCTACTGTTGTACATGCTCAATCTAGTGTATATGCCAAAGGGGGCATTATACTCAATGATGGATCTGATTAGGGACTAGTAAAGTGGTACTATAAATTCCTTGGACCTGGATGCTATACCCTTAGTTATAAGTTTGGTGACATTAAATAATTTTCTTAACGCCTTGGCTACGTGTTGGTCAAAGGCCAGATTAGTGTCTACATATGTTCACAGATCTCTAACTACTAGGTCAGCTCTTAGGGGTGTCTTTGCAATGGAATAATTTCCTAGGGTAGACGTTTTCACAAAGGGCACTATACTACAATTCTTGGCATTCAGCTTTAATCTGTTTCTTTGGTACCAGCCATTTGTCTGTGTTAGACCCTCTTGCAGGATTCTAGTGTCAAGGGTAGAATTTATGTAACTCCCAATTTGCAATTATCTGTGAACATGGTGAGCCAGAGGGCCTTGGCTTTAACCTTGACCTCCAAGAAGTAGAAGCCAAAAAGGAGTGAGTCCAGCATGGAGCCCTGTGGTACTCCACTGGTGACCTGCCACTTGGTGGAGATGATCTCACCAATCCTGACTTTTTGGGTCCTATTTGTGAGCCATCTGGCAATCTGCCAAGTTGTGTAGGGATTTATGTCAACTTTGGTGAGTTTGTCCACAATACCTGAGTGGAGTATTGTGTCTAACACCTTATACATGTCTAGGTGGGCAGTATGCACCATTTTCCCTTCATCCATTTCCTTGGTGACCTTCTCAAAGAAGTCTACCAGGTTAAGTAGGCATGACCTTCCTTTGACAAAACCAAACTGAGATGAGTCCAGTGTCTGTAGGCTGCCAATGTCTTTGCTGACTATTTCCATGATAATACATTCCATGGTTTTGCATATTAGACTAGTCAGACTAATGGGTTTGTAGTTTCCAGGATCAGTTGATGGTCCACTCTTGTGCAGAGGAATAACGGTTGCCATCCTTCATTCACTTGCTACTTAGCCTGTTTTGGGGTGGTAGTTGAAAAGTGACTCAAGTTATCCTGATAGGTCATGTTCCAGGCTATTTAGGAGGCAACCTGGGATATTGGTTTCACTGAGGCAATGTTTTAGTCTTAGTGAGTGCATTATGACCTGCTCCCTGCTGATAGTGGGGGACTATGCTGGTAGTAATTTCTCAAGGGGTAGCAGGGGAAGGGGAAAGTAAAGTTTTAGGTGAATTTGTCAGCCAGCAGATTTGCTATGTCACTCTGCTCACTGTTGTGTGTTACCTTTGAGGTTTTGGACATAGCTGTTGAAGGCCTTGTGGTTATCTTTAGCTCAGAAGCTATCTTGGCCTCATAATTGGCCTTGCTGGATTTAATTAGTCCTCTTCATTTCCTGTTCAGTTTTATTAGTGAGCTCTTGTCATTATGAGAGTTACTGCTTCTGACTTTGGCCAATATTTTTTCCTTTTGTTATATACCCTGTTAAGATTAGGATTTCACCAGTGTGGCTTGTTTTTTTCAAGGTTTGTTATGGGCTAACTTCTGGAAGGTACAGCAGCCTCTATACAGCCATTTACATGTGTGTACAGTGTTTCTGTGAATAATTCTTCATTGGCTGTTGTGAACTTTGGGTTGGTAGGATCCTAAATTTTGACAAACTGTCACTTAACAGGAAGTATTTTGCTCTATAATAGTTTCTAACTGTAACATGTTTTGCTGGGTTTTCAAAGTTGATGTTTATCACCACTAAGATCTCTGTCTCAATGACGCTGTTGAATCCTTCAATTCAGCATTTATTAGGTTCTTAAACAGTTTAGCCCCACCTCACCTAAAAAGACTAAAGGCTAAATACGCCAGTTGGCTTACAAGACACACAAAGCTAGGGACAAAGCCTGGAAAGCCTGGCAAAAAAATAGAAATCCTTCTGACATCATTCAATACTGCAACTGGGCAAAACGACTAGTGATAAAAAATAAAAAAGAACACTTCCAAAGTCTTCAAGACCAACATAAACAAAACCCAAAGAAATTTTGGGGAGCAATCAATTCTCTACTTCATCCAGGTACAAATAACAATCCTTGCCCAAATCCAGGCAACTTCCCCCACTGAGATAGCCTCACTCTTCAGTTCATACTTTATTGACACCATAGCTAAGCTCACCACCACCATTCCACCTATAGACCCCAACCCACTCAAACATCCATCTTCACATACCTCAACTACTTCTCTATTCACCTATACCAACCTCCACTATAAAAACACTTTCATAAACTCAAACCTTGCACTAACGCACCAGACAATTTACCTGCAGAATTCCTGCAACTATCCACAAGCTCTATTGCCTATCCCATCCGCATACTCCTTAATAGATCATTTCAAGAGTTCCTTATGCCACACATCTGGAAGAAAGCACTTGTTCTTCCACTTCACAAAGTTGGGAACAACTCTGATATCTCTAATTTCTGACCTATCACTATCCTCTCTCCTATCTCTAAAATATTAGAAAAATGTGTTTACACTCAGCTTCTTAATCATCTTGTTAAAAACCAAATACTCTCCCCCACTCAGCATGGCTTCAGGCCACGTCATAGTTCCTGCACTGCTCTCGTATCCTTTATGGACACAGTAAACAGGGCTCGTGACGCCAGTTACACAGGCTCCTCATCCTTCTTTGACTTCTCTAAGGCCTTTGATGTGGTTTCTCATCCACTTCTGCTTAACAAACTCTCCAACTTAGGTCTCTCACACCCTCCCTTAAACTGGTTCTCAAACTATTTCACTGATAGGTAACAATCCACCAAATGGCAACACCCCTTCTCACCTTTTCTCATCACAACTGCAGGTGTGCTCCAAGGATCTATACTAGGTCACCTCCTATTTAGTATATTCATTAACAACTTTCATTCCACTCTTACCCATTGCACTGTTATCCAATATGCAGATGATTCTGTAATCATCTGTACTGCCAAATTCATTTCTGAACTACAACTTCTCACCCAAAATGCCTTTACATCAACCAAAACTTGAATGTCAAACAACCATCCCGCTCTAAATTCTAATAAAACTAAACTTCTAATATTGCCTCCCAAAAAAAAAACTATCCCTCTTAACAAGAATGAATTATCTGTCCAGTCCTATAATAATACTCTCATTGAAGTTGTTCCAAGTACTAAACTGTTAGGCGTCATCATTGATGAAAATCTACATTAACATTTGACCTCAATATCCACAGCAACATAAAAAAAACCCACATCAGAAACTAGGTATCCTCTGTAGACATAATTATTTTCATAACTTAACTACTGCCATCTCTATTATATGGTGCCCCATCATCACCAATATCCAGTCCTCCCTGAAAACGAAACTTGACTCCTGCTATAATAAGATTGCAACACATTCAAAACTCTCATCCCACCACTGCTTATCTCTATATCAGCTAAACTGGCTCGAACCTCCTCACCACTCACTTGCTTACAATTAACTACTGCACATAAACTTATATACAAGCCATCAACCTGCCCTTCCCTCTCCTCCTTACTGACTACATATCACCCTAACAGGCCTCTTAGATCTGAAAATAAACTGTTGCTGAAAGATGAAAAAACAAATCTTGCAGCTGGTCAAATGCTATACGCCTTTACCTTCTGAAAACTATGGAATGTCCTCCCACCTTCAGCCAGAACCATCAGTAATCCTGCTTTCTTTAAGAAGTCCCTCAGAAAACACCCCTCTTCTCTTTGGCACTGTACATGCGCCAAAATGAAACCCTCCTAAAACCTGATTCCTTGCACTATAACCCTTACAACATTCCATCTTATTATTTGCTTAACTTTCCTTTTTCTCACCTACCTTTACTAACTGCTATCACCCTGTAGTGCTAAATCTCAGCTGCTCATGCCTACAATACTCCAACAGTTAACAATAAAAACTGCTACTCTGTCTGACAAACTCCATCTTCAGTGCTACAATTGTATTCAACATAGATGTGTAATGTATGTAAATAACTTGTACTGCTGTGCTCATACTATTTCCATGCATTGTGACTGTATATACTATGTATTTTGTGTTTTCTTGTATGTACTATTGATGTAAGTGGAGTTTTTCTCCCCGGGCCTCCACTGAAAATGGGCTCACCTAGGCCCAGTGGACTTTCCCAGTTAACAAATGCAATAAATAAATAAAATAAATAAATATTTTGAATGAGACAGCTTTGTGATCTGACTACACCAGTAAGGATGTGACATGGTGGTGGTGGTGGTGGTGGGGGGGGGGGGGACGGCACTCTCCCATATTGGTGAGAACAAGGTCCAGTACGGTTGAACCTCTGGTTCAAGTGTGCACTGACAGATCAAACACATTTGTATTAATAAAGTCCAAGAAACATTGTGCCTTCAATTTGGAAGCAGTGTATATTTCATAGTCTATAGAGGGGTAGTTAAAATCTCCCGTGAATAGAGTGTTTGTTCAGATGGTTGGATGGAGAGTGCCTCCAGCAGGTCAAAGTAAGAGTTGTGGGATTCTTGAGCTATAGATGGTGATCTACAGCTTGCTAAGATATGGCAAGGGACTCTAAGGTGATCTGCACGTGAATGGACTCCAGGGTATCATCTTGTTTAACCAACCTTGAGGTATCCTTATTGCTAATGTAGATCACGACACCTCCACCTTTAGTCCGTGCAGCTGATGGTCTAAATGTGTGGAAGGCACTGTAACCTTGCACTGCTGGAGTACTTTCTGCAGCTTTAAACTGTCTCAGTAACAGCATAGATGTCTAAATTCTCCAGAGTAAGGACAGCTTGTTAAGGTATGGAGTTTTTTTCTTTTTTTACGACTCCTATCATTAATCAGTAACACCCTTAGGTTCCTTTCGGTTTTATTTGATATGTCGGTAGGTTTATCACTTTGTGATACATATATACATGCGCACGCACACACACACACACACACACACACACACACACACACACACACACACACACACACACACACAGCATATATAAACATATACATAAATATAACATAAATATATATTTACACACACACACACACACACACACACACACATATATATATATATATATATATATATATATATATATATATATATATATATATATATATATATACCCAAAACCCCTTTTTCCCATTTATACGCATGGAGTACTTCAACAGTGACAATCATCTAGAGCTAAGGTTTACACCGTTGGGTGGCTATATGATTCCCTAAAGTGTGATTGAACTTACTTAACGTCAAGCACAACACAAAATAAGATCAACCAAATGTAAGATCAAATTAAAAAAAAAATTGAACATGTAAAAGGTCAGAAAAGGACTAAATCACTAAACCACCCTCCTCATAACACTAGCCTTCAATTTGTCTTAATAGTGGCAGTATTACAAGAAGAGTTGTTTTTGTAGGGTACGGTATGGGGTTAGGGTTGGAGTGGGTGCAGAGTTAGGGTTAGCACACATTACTGAGGTGGGCAAGGGGCCTTTGCCTCCCCCACATACCTCAGTAACATGTGCTAACCCTAAATACAACCCTAACCTTAAGCCTAACACTGCCCCCACCCCAGTGCTAACCTCACACCATAACTTACAAAAAACCCTTCCCATAACATTGTCACTAAGCAAGACAAACTAATATACACAAATATGCACCAACACGCACTACAAACATAAAATCTAAACCCGACCATAGCTCAAAAATACAGACACTCGCATGCAAACACACAACACCGATACCCTTACCTAACCCTAACGAACAAACACACACATACACAGTCTAACCCCATCCCAATCCTAACTCTACTGTTTCAGAAAAATGGCACTTCAAGATATTAAACATTCTACTATCAGAACATTCGACACTCTGAGCCACCTCTAGCAATGCTCAACAAAATGCAGGGGAACCATACACACACACACACACATATATATATATATATATATATATATATATATATATGTGTGTGTGTGTGTGTGTGTGTGTATAGAAAATAAATAATTTATATCAACATACACACAGACAATGCACACAAACATCTCAAAGAGTAGATGTACAGGATATTAATTCACTCACTCATTCATTCTGTGATACCTACTTTATTTTAGGAGTCAGAATACATATTGATCCCCATCTCAGGATGCAAAGACACACTCACTCATTCACACACCACATGAATACCTACAGTTGACTGAAAAGATTGCCATTTCACATAATGGCATGTGATTGAAGTGTGGGAGGAAATCAGCACGCCTGGTGGAGGCATGCGAAGGCACAAAAACGGCATGTACACTGCACCCAGAAACATCTCAGCCAGAGACAGGCTAGAGAACCAAAAGCTGGGAGGCAGCAGTCCCAACTATTGCACATCTTTTGCATCCTGAAACAAGGAGTGTCAGACATATTTCATTTTTTATTGATTTATACGCTTTTTATTTTTCTTGTTACTTAGACAAACTCACTATGCACAAATGCCACTTTTCAAGGGTAACTCATCAGCCTGCCAAAAGGTGTTGAGTATGCTCATATATTAGACAGATAGATAGATTATTTAAAAAAATGACAAACACCAGGCTATTATAAATGCAAAATGTTATTCAGTTCTCAATAGCTACAAAAGTGTGGGATTTTCATTACTTTACATTTAGTTTTTATATATATATATATATATATATATATATATATATGTATACACACATATACGCACACACACACACACACACACACACACACACACACACACTAAATGCACTGTATATTTTAATTCTGTTTATGCATTTTATTTTTCTTTTTAATTCTATTTATTTATTTGTATTAGAAATGAGCAATGAATGCAAAAATGTCTGAATATTCCTGTCAAAGTAAGCACCTCTAATTACCCAGTTTTGCTGACAATAGTTGTCATTCATGTAAGGGTACAGCTGGATTTGCAGAAAAATAGCACCTTTAATAAAGTATAAAACTCTAGTGCAGCAAGAATAATGTTAATTGTTCATTCATCGTGAATACACTCCAACTGGTGTGAGATTCAATGCATTTGAGGATGCAGTACTTCCTAAAATGGCAATTCTATACATTCTTCTTAATTAAAAGATCTTATTTTAAGATGGCAAAGCAATCTTACATATTCACAGTGTATGTTGTGTCTTTCGGCTTTTCCCAGTTAGGGGTCGCCACAGCGGAACTCCGGTCCACTAATGATTGGCAGTAGATTTTTATGTGCCAAGTTGCCAGCTCTGACGCACAACCTTCAACGAAGGTACGCCCATTCACGCATGTCTCCACAAAGAAGACGCTCTAGCTGAGAATTGAACAGGACAACGTCTTACTGTGAGGCGACAACGCTACCGCAGCACCACCACCGCAGTCACATATTCACAGTATATACAGGCACATATCAGCTCTATGTTTCTTATCATCACATCTCCTCCCATAAGAGGAGGAGCGAATCAGGGCTCTCTCTCTGGAGTTCTGAAGTACAGACGAGTACAACCAATGCACATATTTAACATTCTGAAACACTTCTGATTATGTAAGTGAACTGAACATTTCACATTTGCTATTTTATCTAGTATTTATGAAATAGAATCAAATGAGGTAGACATTACTTTAAACATAAATATTTCATTGTGAGGAAAAATCCGAAACAGTACTTGGTTCATTTTACTCAACTATGGTCTCTATACCTCGTCTGCATTTTGTTTTCCCTTTCACTGCTTGTCACTCATATGGTAGTGAACTGGAAATGAAACCTAAGAAAGTGAAAAACAGTAAAACAAGCAATTATAATGAACAGCATTTTGTTTAAAGCCACTCTGGATCAGTAACAGTTGCAGTTTGTTTAACAACATATGGTCTGTCATCACACATTGTGGATTTCAAACTTCTGCTTACTGAATTGTGGTATACTCTTACTAGATGTACACCTGTTTATCCTTGGCTCATACACTGCAGGTTTAGTATCAGGAATGCGGCATTCAACTTGAGGCTCATCTAAAACTGCTTGCATATGCCAATAACATCTGACTATGACACCATCCTTGGTTTGTACCTTATATGACCTCAAGTCATAATTTGTTTTTCACACTGAAACACCTAATGTGAACCATTGTCTCTCTCCTTCTGCCTTTACGCACACTTGGCCTGGTTCAATTCAATTCAACTTTATTGTCATATGTACTAGAGACAGCATCTCAATACAATGAAATTCTTATTCTGCAAGTACTCCAGCAGCAACACATAAAAAACAATGACAATTAATAAGACAAAGTAATCTAAGACAACAAACAGACAATAAAATAAATACCAATATCAGTAAATATATATAACTGTGCAAAAGAGGGCATCTGTGCAAAAAAAGCTTGTTCCCCTCCAAATGTGAACCAAACTATAATACTGGAGGAAGACGTAGAATATGAGTTTTATTTAACAGTTTAATAGCTTTAGATATAAAACTATCTTTCAGTCTGCTTGTTCTGGCTGCCATGCTCTTGTAACACTTCCCTGATGGTAGCAGCATAAACAGTTTGCGTTGTGGGTGGGCAGTGTCCATGATAATGTTTTGGGCCCTCCTAAAAACTGTTTTTGTCTAGATGTCCTCCAATGCAGGGAGTGTTACTCCAATAATGTTTTGCACAGTTATTTCACTCACTTCAGAGCCTTGTGATCCTGTATTGTACTATTCCTTAACCATACTGTAATAGAGTGGGAGAGAATGCTCTCAATTGTACATCTGTAGAAGTTGCTGAAGATGGTGTTAGCCATGCCAAACTTCCTCAGCCTTCTCAGAAAATACAATCGCTGATGGCTTTTACCTGCCAGGTCTGTGAAGTTATGACTCCAGGGAAGGTCCTCAGAGATGTTAATACCAAGGAATTTGAATGTAACCACTCTTTCAACCTCAGACTCACCAATATATAATGGTAAGTGCTGCCCTCTATTCCTCCAGGTATAAATGGTCATATCTTTCATTTTGTTGATATTAAGAGAGAAATTACTTCCCAAGGCTCTCCACGTCCCTCCTACACTCTGAAGGACAGGTAGTGGTAGTATAGAATGGCATCTGTCTTAGAACTTTATGTTCAAAGCTTTAACTCTTTGGTCATTTTGTTTTATTTGTTCATATGGAATAGTTTTTGAGTCAAGTTTGGACTCTATCATTGGTATGTTAGTCCTAACTTGTCCAAGCATTAGTTGGGAAGGGCTTACTCTTGTGGTCCTGTGTGGAGTTTCACAAAAATCAGGTTGTCTCAAAATGATTGTAGCTGTTTGGATTGTTCCCCTGCAGCTCCATTTGATTGATGATAGTGAGGACATGATGTAGTGTGAGCAGAATGAGTAGAACCATCGTTGTTAGCAACCTGTTGAAATTCTGATGACACAGACTATGTATCATTGTCTTTAACCATTTCAGCGGATATTCAGTATCTGGTGAACATACTCATGGAGCTTCTTTTAATTTGTTAGTTAGATCCAGATGCTACATATAATATCTTGATATCATGAGAGTAATAATCCACTACTATTAGGTATCTTTTGCCTTCAAACTCATATGTCATCAGCTTCATTTTGCCAGGCATCTTGTGGAAAGAATGTTGGTATCAATGACTCTCTTTTCTGGCATTTCATGTAGAGGGTTAAGGTTGCAAGCTGAACTTTTTGTGGTACAGGGTTTGATTCCCTTAGCCATCATTTGCCTACTGTGGGACCTTGAGCAAGTCACTTAACTAGACAGAGCTTGGGGAAAACTGGGAATTTGGCTAGGCATATCAATGGTCCCCTGGACTGTAAGTCTAGTAACTAACTATGACCTATGAACTATGAGATGGTTTATGGACACTACAGAACTGACACTTTGACACAGACTTTGCAATGCCTGGGTTAATGTTTGGCTATCATACTGCTATATTGACTGTTTTGTGATATTTTGTTACAACTTCATGTCCTTTGTGTATTTGCTTTGAGACGTCTGTACTTTGTGAGGAGGATACTGCTATTATAAATGGATACAGTCACAAGCCAGCATGTTCTGATAGTGCTGTCAGTGTAGTACTTGTATATAAGATGCTTTCTCTATGTTCAGCAACTGGTCTATCCATCTCAGACCTATTTGATAACAATCTGTAGCTCATGATCATTGCTGTTAGCTTGTTTTAACTTTTCTAGTGTCGTGGTAGTCACCACTGATCTTGTTGTCTCTATTCTCTGCACATTAGTGCCAACATCTTCAATTTCTGACAGCAGTTAGTCATGTATTGGATTTTGGGATAACATGTCAGCTATGACTGATTATTTCCTAGGCACATGAATTGCTCTGCCATTAAACCATCTTATTCTCATGAGTAGCCTTTGACTTCAGGGTGATCCTTTCTCTGGATCATCAAAATTCATCAGTGAAACCAATGGCTCATGGTCAGTTTGGACTTAGAAACTCTGTAATGCTAACAGTTACCTGGATAACTTGTCACTTGCCCACCTGCTTGTAAAACACTCCTTCTTGATCTATGAATATCTCTGTTTGGTGTCAGTTAGCATTATGAAGCAATAAGGGGTGGGCATAGAATTTGTTCCTCCATTTGAAATAAGGCTGCACCTACACCATAGCTATTACCAACAGGACTCACTATTGTCAGCATCTGACATCATATTAAGCTAGCGCTAGAGGTGGTGTTAGCGTTTCTTTTACTTGGCTTAAGGCCTATGCTTGTGCATCTCCCCAAGGCCAGAGTACAGCTTTCTTTAACAGGTGACTAGTGTTTGAAGTACACTTGATAGATCTGGCACAAACTTGCCTAAGCAGTTAATCATGTCTAGAACCTGTCATAATGCAGTTGCCCAGATGGACTCTGTAGTTCTGTTATTGCTCTGATCTTGTTTAGATCCGGTCTGATTCCACTAGCACATATGCTGTGACCAAAGTACTCAAGGTCAGTCTTTTCACAGCAGCATTTCTCTTTGTTTAGTTTCAGACCTGAAGCTCTAATGTTTTGCAGCACTACTTCTGACATCAAATCGTGCTACTTTATCAGAACTAAACATAGTGGGACATGTATGCCATGTATGACAACAGCAGCAACCACAACAACAACTCCTTCATGCCTTTTTAGTATGTCACTTATTTTACACTGAAATATTTCCGAAATTGCAATTATACCAAACTTCAGTTTCCCACTGGACTAATGAAGGTTGCCAGCTGTTTATCTTCCTCTAGAGATATTTTCCAAAACCCACTGGAAATATCTACATGTTCACAGTTTATAAAGGCACATAACCACTCTACATTTTTATCATCACTATTACCCAACATGCAACTATCATTCAATACACAGATGACTCCTCACTTATCTGCTCAGCCCCTATTTCCCGAGAACTTCAACAAAAAATGCAGAAATCCTTCCTGGATATAGAAACATACCTGCCCAAGCATCAGCTCATCCTAAACCTAAATAAGACTAAGTTAATAATTTTCACAAACAATTCATCCAAGCTCAGCCCTCTAACCCTCTCTATCTACTCCTCCAATGGAACAAAAATTGACACAACTAATCAGACCAAACTCCTAGGAGTTAGAATAGATAACAGACTAAAATTTGATACACACATCTCCTTAACAATCAAAAAAGTCCATGCCAAAATAGGTACCCTCTACAGGGCCAAATCTTACCTCACTCACCAAGCCAGACTAGTGACTGCTATAACCCACTTACTATCCACCTTCCTCTATTGTTCACATATTTTCACCAACCTACGCAAAACAGACCTAAATAATCTAGAATCCTGCTACAACAAGATAGCTAGGTTTGCAGCCAACCACCCCCACAAAATGCATCATTGCTCTTATCTCCAGCACCTCAACTGGCTGGAACTTCCCAACCTGTTAACTCTAAACCAACTTACCCTTGCCTACAAAGTCTTAGTCAACCCCAGTAACTGCCCTGCCCTCTCTAACCTGTTCCAACTCTACATTAACTGCAGGTTCCTTAGATCCTCTGACAAAATACTGCTAAAAGTTACCCAGTCACACAACTATCATGGTGACACCCTCTATGCCAATAAAATTGCCAAAGTCTGGAACGCTCTACCTCAGTGCACCCAAAAAACACTAACATCTCTTCTTTTAAAAAAATGCCTTAAAGAATATCTCACCAACAACTGGCTCTGCCCCTGTATTTCACCAGGATAACACCTTCCTATTGTCTTCTCAACTCTGTACTCTCCTTCACCTCAAACTACTACAGCTGTCTTCTTTTGCTAGTAAAGTTCTGATTAGAATATCAGATAAACTTGTGGGCACAACTAAATGTGTGTTGTTATGCTCCTAGAAATCTGTTTTGTATGGTATCCATGATTATTGTACTACTGTTCTGTGACTTATTAACTACTGTACTTTTGTATTGTACTTTATTAACTACTGTATTCTTAATAATTGCTTTTTGCTTGTATTTGCTGTAATGTAATTTGTCTGGAGCTTTTCTCCCCACTGCAAATGGGCTTCTGGCCCAGTCGGACACTACCTGGTTAACAAATGTAAATAAATAATAAATAAATAATTACCATATAGCAAACATGTAAGTGTGAATAATTTAAAAAAAACAACAAATGTTAGGTTATTATGCATCGACAATGCTATACAGTCATATTAAAATGGCAATATTATCTTACATGTTCAGAGTATATACAAGCACATAGCAGCTCTATGTTTCTTACCATCATAATCCCCATATATTCATTGATAAGTACTCGGCTAGATCCCCCTGTGGGCCATTTTAAGCATATCCAATTTATCCTTCAGAGGTGAGACTCAAATCCTGCACCTTGTGTCCGTGAGATAAACTCCTTAACCATTATACCAACCCCCCCCCCCCACTCAAATGGCAGGGGTGATTTCATCCACTGTAATTGCATATATTACAACACTAGTGGATGTAATTCATGCACAACAGCACTAGGACATGCGATATTTATAGTCAGCCAGTATGTAGGGTTTGAACACCTAACTGTGCAATTACAGAAGTTACATGATACTGGAAAGAATGAATGCATCACAGTATTAAACAAGTGTAAACAATTTAAAAAAGACAAATACTAGGATATTAGAAGTACAGATTTATTCAGCCCCCAATTAGCTACAAAATGTGGGGATGTTTTATTTAAATTCCATTTTTTTAAATATTTTTTTATCTGCAAAAAAAAATTCACCTGCTCATTTAACAGAAATGCAGTTTGTTTTAGAGTGCTAAAAAAGTGAAATCCCTCTAAAGAAATAAAATGCATTGGACAGTCCTAATATACAAGGGTCAGTATACAAGTACAGCAGGAGAGGGGAGGCTCATAAATCTCACAAATGGCTCTACCACCTGTATGGCATCCAATAATGGGTGGCACAAAGCCAAGCAAAGAACACATCCACTGGGCTGCCGGATTGTACTGCTAGATTTTACAGCATATGCTTTATTGAACTGAGTATTCAAAGAAAACTGAATTTTGCTTTGGTTTTAGAATGGTTCCTGACAGATTAGGATGAGGGCACATGTGAAACAGTGGGGGAGTACCATATGTCACAAACTTCACAGCTGTACTGCAGTATTAAAAGCAAACAATGTTAATATAAGAACTCATTACAAAATATACACTTTTATGAATAATTTGGGCAAATACTGGAGTATACAAAATGTGTACCTTTTGTATTTTGCATCTGCAAAACTCCACATCTTTAGCCTCAACTGATGTCAGTTTTTACCAAGTCTTAATGACTACAAAGTTTAGCAAAGAGCTGGCTCATTCATGTGCAAAATGCACAGATGTAAGTAATATGCTTTTCGTCTTTCAAAACCAAATATTTTGCTAAGTTCGTGGCATGATCTTAGTCAATGCCACACGTTCTGTGTATAAGCACATGACTTCAATGTGCAAAAGGCTTACTGACCTCTGAAAAACAGTTCTGAAGGTCCTAACTGGTTCTAAGTACATAATTCAATCTGAGCCTGTCTTTCAGAAGGTCAAAAAAGTGAAATAATAAAGGTTTGAGTAATCTGAAATGCAAATGAGCAATCAGTGTATAACTGGCATATGCTTAATATGCAAATACATGCAAAAGACCCTACTTAGAAGCAGATACATTTGTTGTGTCCTAGTTAGAAAGCTAAAAATTGAATCCAGGAATATAATCAATTATTTAAAAATGCATATCCACCCATTATGTGATTTGTAAATTGCTACAGCCTGCACATGGCAAGAAGAAATCCGCTCATCCTTTTTCACAACTAATGCATTTCTTTAGACTGGGTTTGCCTGCATTTAACTCCTGCTGATGTTATCTACTGCAGACTTCAGCATGTTTCATCCCATCTCCTTGTCACATACAGAGAAGGCAAGGCAGAAGCCAAACTATTTGTTATTATCCAGAGCTTCTTTTCTTCAGATGGAAAAAAAAAGCAACAGATACGTTTTAAGCATAATAAATAAATGATTTTCATATATGAAAGGGTTTAATGCAACAGACCTCTGACTGGCACATTCCTTTTTTATCTCCCTCTAGATTATCTTTGAAAACAGTCTATAAAAAGCAAAGGCGGTTATTGACTTTTCAGCCATTAAAAACTCAGAGAGTTTGCAGTGAAATGAAAATAATTTCTGTGCTTGGGCTCCTGTGGTAGGAAACTAGTTTGCTCCTGCTAAGGGTGGCACAAAGCAACTCTGGCTCAATATAATGCAAAATAAACAAAGTTAGGCTATTGGTAGAATGTCAGTATTAAGTTATCCTAGAAGATGTACTGTTTCCATTAAACAGAGATGTGTCTCTTGGGTGAAAAATGTGGAAGCATGATTATACAGCTTTATTTCATACCTTTCACTGGGTATGTGTATGTTTTGTGACTTAACTGTTAAACTATTTAAGATTTTGTTGTCACACGAGCTGCATTAAAATTAAGACATATTCATAAAAATGATTGAATTATTTGTATATTACAAAGTAAAGAAACTGCCAGAAATATAATACTCAACAGTTCTGAGCTTTGTCTTCAGTACAGCTTCAGCATAAACACTGAGGCAGCATGTTACATTTAAAGGAACAGGAGCTCAGTTTATGATGCACCAGAAGGATGCCATGCAATTAATATTTACATGGAAGCAAAAGTTGACCCTTACACTTTGCCATTAGGCTTGCTTATTCTTATCTACAATACATAATCTTCTGCATATCATATCACAATTACTAGGTACAGGCAACCCAGTATTGACAAATTTGCAGCAAAACAATTATTCCTACTGTTGGTAACTATAAAGGCTGTCCTCCACCAATGTGTATATGAAAGAACGAACTGACCGATGATGTAAATCCAAAGTCTTTATTTTAACACACACAGTCTCAAATCCAAACGAAATTCAGACAGACTGAGCACGCTTTCGTCTCCTATCGTGAGACTTCATTCTGATGTAGTCTCACGATAGGAGACGAAAGCGCGCTCAATCTGTCTGAATTTCGTTTGGATTTGAGACTGTGTGTGTTAAAATAAAGACTTTGGATTTACATCATCAGTCAGTTCGTTCTTTCATATACACATTGGTGGAGGACAGCCTTTATAGTTACCAACAGTAGGAATAATTGTTTTGCTGCAAAAATCATATCACAATTGCTTTTCCGGTTACACATTTAGGTATAATATGATACTATTGCTGTTAATTCAATTGCCAAGTCTTGAAGAAGGTTTCCTGTAATTACCATTTGTACCCCCAATTAGCAGCAAGAAACACAAAGTAAAGCAAAATGGAGGCTGGATGAATTTTAATTTGTAAGGCCATATATATCATGAATGTGATTTATTATTTTTATCATACTTTGGCTATACTGAGTTACTGACTGATTTCATGTTCTAGGCAGACTGGTTCCAAGTTAGTTAATGGTCCTTTTCTGAGGGGATTCCAGTATGAATTATTGAGTTATAATGAAGAATAAACTCCCCAAGCACAACTGGATGGGAATCCATCCCGATGAAAAAAATATAGGGTGCAAGCTCCCCTACACTCCCCATGTTGATAGCACCCCCCCAAAAAAAAATCTATAGGGTGAGTTTCAAAAATGAGAAATAAATCACTGCTGGTGCACATTTAGATACTGAACCAGTAGTGATTTATTATGAAAAACAGTGATCAGAGAGTTTGAACATCGGTGACATGAACTCAACCAGATAGAATCTCATTCAGTTTGTACTTGACAGGTGTAGGGAAGCCTTTTCAGGGGGTGACTATAATAATATTTATGTTAGCTAAGGTAAACATGTACAGGACAGTGGGGCAGTCTTTTACTCCTTTGAAATTAGAGACAATGGGGAGAGACAGCTGAGGACTGCACACCTTATTTAGTTTTATCTTGGCAGCTTAAAGAGGAAAAAAAATAAATAAAAAGGAAAAAACCCAGATGAATGCTATTTCTTATCATACTAATGATTTTTTTTGCAGCAGACGATGATTGTGGGAAGTCCTGGATGTTTCTAGAAAGTCTATAATTAATCAGGCTACAACTGAGGTGGGTATAATACTGTAGGGTGTAAAGTTAAATTCCTGAGAACACAGGATTGTGTAGGATGTTAGTGCTAGATGAAGGTTATTAGATACGACAGAAAACATCACAAATGATTGGAGTAATACTCCTACTGTATCAAATATCAGAAAAATACTTCAGGTGCAAACAAGTAAATTTCTGCTGTCACGACTGAGGCCAGGTTAAGTGCTTAGGTTTTAATCATTTTGCCTCTGGAAATCTCAGTTGAAAATAGCACTGATCCTGCCTGTTCTTAGTTTCAAACCCAGAAAAATGTTAATATGTATGCATATATATAGTAAGAGTTTATTTACTGTTCAGTAATGTGTTTGTAAGTGCTCTAATGTAGTTCACCTGAATGTCATTTCATACTCCGTACAAGCATGACCCTGCATGTGCTTTACTCCTGAGCAGCCCAAATTACTGTTACTGCCTTTGGCTATAAATATTCTATTTGCCTTGCAATTCAAACAGCATTTCTACACTGCACCTCATGCGTATTTGACGATATAGGCTCCTAATGTATGTACTTTCATCATTCCACATTTGAGGCTCATTTGATAATGTACATATATGCCTTATGCCCCACTTGTAGCTGAAAAGGGTCCCTGGTTCAGCCCACTTACCACTTAAATAAATAAATGGCTTCAATAATTCTGACAATTTTATGAAGCTTTGAAAATTAGCAGTTTTGAGCTGTTTTATATTAGTTTGAGTAATCCAAAACAAACAAACAAGATAAATTACCAATCACACATTTCAAAAATGTGAGGTTATGATTGGAAAAGACATAATAGTTTGCCCAATATCAACAAATGATTCAGAAATAGTGCACACTGCAATACTGTTACTAACAGCACTGATTGGTGTGTTACGAGGAGGTCATTCAAAGACTGTTGTAGCACTGCAGCGATAAGGAGCCATCAGAATGTAATGCTACAGCAATCTTGTTGCAGAAAGCCACATACAAATGAGGTAGCCCAAGTAATGCACATTAACCTTATGCATGTCTCCAGAGCCTTTCACTGAGACTGGAATACCGTGTTAGAACAATTCAAAGAAAAACTCTACCATGCTATTTGGGGAGTGCAGTGATGGTGTATATCCACTGATGTCTATGAAAGAAGCGGGGCTGTAAGAATCTCAGCAGTTAAGTACTGCAAAACTGTATGTGCGTGTGTGTGTGTGTGTGTGTGTGTGTGTGTGTGTGTGTGTGTGTGTGTGTGTGTGTATGTGTGTGTGTGTGTGTGTGTGTAAGAACATAGCTGGTGTTATCTCGGTGGGTGTATGTGCATGCGTGTGTGTGTGTGTGTGTGTGTGTGTGTGTGTGTGTGTGCGTGTATGTGTGTGTGTGTAAGAACATAGCTGGTGTTATCTCGGTGGGTGTATGTGCGTGTGTGTGTGTGTGTGTGTGTGTGTGTGTGTGTGTGTGTGTGTGTGTTTGTACATGCCTGTGTGACAGCAGTGCATGGGTTAGTGGGGGAAATACTATCACGGTTGCTTGTAACTGTGCTGTGTTCCATTCAGAAACATGTTAATAAACCACAAAGGAGCTTTTGCTCCACATAGCTGTTGCATATCAATGAAATGCTTATTATCACTACAGTATTACTAGAGGTCACCAGTGAAGTCCTAATAGCACTGCCATTATAGTTTCTTTGAATCCCAACCTATACGATTGGCAGGATGGAAAGCTAAGGTTCACTTGTGTATAAATGATGCTATAACTATTTACTAAAATCAGTTTACTTTGACAAGGGAAGAAGACTTTTATTTCTTGGACCCAAATTAAACCATCTTCACTCTATTTACCAGTATGATGTGAAGCGCAAATTCTGCCGTCAGTATGCACACTCTTCAGTAGGATGTATGAATTAATTTAAATGCAGTTTGTACTCTTCAGGGAGTTCATTTGTAGGAAGACCTTGGACAGTTCATAATAAGAGGTAATGATGAACAAAAACAGGAAATGAGGAGACATGGGAAACAAGAATCTGAAACTTTGGAATACAGTGTAGAGAGAAAAGCAGAAGATGTAAGTTAAGTACAGAAGAGTAGCCATGTATATCTGGTAATAAGAGAAAAAGAAGGATACTTCTAGATCGTAAAAGGAATTGATATGAAAAAAATATTCAGCTCGTCACTGAGAATAGGATTTCAATATTAGATGAAGAAAACTAATTTGGAATTCACAGAAGAGAAATCCTGGCAACTGCAGCTAAAAGTGGGGAAGTATTTTAAAGGGGAAAAGTAGACAAAGAAAGACATGCTGATTAATATAACAATTTGTACAATGGTGAATGGATTTTGTTGTAAGATAAAAAGAATCTCCGTTTTACTTTTTATAGGTCTATTTTTCCCCTGTAGACTTCCCCAAACTGATATCAGTAGCTATAGTCTCCAGTTCCTCTGATAGGCCAGTTCTTTCTGTACCTTTCTATAACTAATGCTGACAATTTACACCCCATGAGGGTGCAATCTGCTTAGTGGGCATGCTGCATTACTAGTGCCATCATCCTGAGATGCAAAAACAGAGTTATGAGTCAGCAGGTCAGTGGCTGGCATCCACAGTGCAGTGCAACTAAACTTCCGTTGGTTTCCACCACAGATGTACATAAAATAGTGACGTTGATATGGCCTTCATAGGTTAATACTAAGCGAATGAGCACCAGGGTCTTTACAAGCCTAGCTCTGCAACCCAACCCAGTTTTGTCCCAGAGTTCCCTGGTCACCTATATTGTGGTATATGTTAGTAAGAAGATAGCAAAGGGTTGTATGTGTGTCGAGGGTATGTTAGTTGGGGATTAATTTCCTCAAGGTTGACCTCTGTCCATCAGAGACATGTTAGCTGGGGATTCATTTACTTAATGTCGACCCCTGTCTATCATAGACATGATGGGGGCAGGCCAGGGGTGAATTTGTGATTTCACATCTAGTGATCAAAGCTTCTTTTGAACAGGGTCAGGGATGAACTCTGCTTCATATGGATGGGGAGCTTATTCCATATTGCAGGGATCCTTTAAGACACTTATCTGTCCTTACAGCAGGTTCTATTTGTGTTGCAGTCAAAGATCAGGTCCTGAGACCTAGTGTTTCTAGTGTTATTTGTCTTGTGGATGTGCAAGAGATCCATCAAAGCTGGATCCAAAGATGCCTTATGTTCTAGATATAGGTCACCTCTCAGTAACCTCAGGAGACTGAGTGCAGAGACAAGACCTTAAGGTGATCTATATAGGACAGAGTATTCATACTTTGGATTCTCCTGGCGAAGAACCTTTAAGTGTGTTTCAACTGTTGCAAGTACATGTCAAAGGGGGCATTGTACTCAATGATGGTTCTGATAAGGGCTGAGTAGAGTGGTACCATTATTTATTTATTTTATTTATTTTACATTTGTTGACCGGGCTAGTCTAACTGGATATATGTCCATTTTCAGTAGTGGCCCGGGGAGAAAAGCTCCAAGAACACAATTCTAATAAAATGTTGGTACATTACATAATGTAACAAATGATTACAACTCATTCAACAAGTACATCACTAATCTAACACACATACATTTAACAAATGATAATAGTGATAACACTACAGACATTGGTATTATCTACAAGATAAAATTCTCTTTGTTAACAAGGAAAGTAGACATAGTACAGAGAAGTACTGGGAAGCAGTAGCTAGTAATAGATAGGGGAAGTTAGTCAGGGTTAGTACAGGGGCATAACCAGTGTGTTGTAAGGTATAGTGTACAGGGGCATAACCAGTGTGTTGTAAGGTATAGTGTACAGGGGTATAACCAGTGTGTTGTAAGGTATAGTGTACAGGGCATAACCAGTGTGTTGTAAGGTACAGTGTACAGGGGCATAACCAGTGTGTTGTAAGGTATAGTGTACAGGGGCATAACCAGTGTGTTGTAAGGTACAGTGTACAGGGGCATAACCAGTGTGTTGTAAGGTATAGTGTACAGGGGCATAACCAGTGTGTTGTAAGGTATAGTGTACAGGGCATAACCAGTGTGTTGTAAGGTATAGTGTACAGGGGCATAACCAGTGTGTTGTAAGGTATAGTGTACAGGGGTATAACCAGTGTGTTGTAAGGTATAGTGTACAGGGGCATAACCAGTGTGTTGTAAGGTACAGTGTACAGGGGCATAACCAGTGTGTTGTAAGGTATAGTGTACAGGGGCATAACCAGTGTGTTGTAAGGTACAGTGTACAGGGGCATAACCAGTGTGTTGTAAGGTATAGTGTACAGGGGCATAACCAGTGTGTTGTAAGGTATAGTGTACAGGGGCATAACCAGTGTGTTGTAAGGTATAGTGTACAGGGGTATAACCAGTGTGTTGTAAGGTATAGTGTACAGGGGCATAACCAGTGTGTTGTAAGGTACAGTGTACAGGGGCATAACCAGTGTGTTGTAAGGTATAGTGTACAGGGGCATAACCAGTGTGTTGTAAGGTACAGTGTACAGGGGCATAACCAGTGTGTTGTAAGGTATAGTGTACAGGGGCATAACCAGTGTGTTGTAAGGTATAGTGTACAGGGGCATAACCAGTGTGTTGTAAGGTATAGTGTACTGGGCATAACCAGTGTGTTGTAAGGTACAGTGTACAGGGGCATAACCAGTGTGTTGTAAGGTATAGTGTACAGGGGCATAACCAGTGTGTTGTAAGGTATAGTGTACAGGGGCATAACCAGTGTGTTGTAAGGTATAGTGTACAGGGCATAACCAGTGTGTTGTAAGGTATAGTGTACAGGGGTATAACCAGTGTGTTGTAAGGTATAGTGTACAGGGGCATAACCAGTGTGTTGTAAGGTACAGTGTACAGGGGCATAACCAGTGTGTTGTAAGGTATAGTGTACAGGGGCATAACCAGTGTGTTGTAAGGTACAGTGTACAGGGGCATAACCAGTGTGTTGTAAGGTATAGTGTACAGGGGCATAACCAGTGTGTTGTAAGGTATAGTGTACAGGGGCATAACCAGTGTGTTGTAAGGTATAGTGTACAGGGGTATAACCAGTGTGTTGTAAGGTATAGTGTACAGGGGCATAACCAGTGTGTTGTAAGGTACAGTGTACAGGGGCATAACCAGTGTGTTGTAAGGTATAGTGTACAGGGGCATAACCAGTGTGTTGTAAGGTACAGTGTACAGGGGCATAACCAGTGTGTTGTAAGGTATAGTGTACAGGGGCATAACCAGTGTGTTGTAAGGTATAGTGTACAGGGGCATAACCAGTGTGTTGTAAGGTATAGTGTACTGGGCATAACCAGTGTGTTGTAAGGTATAGTGTACAGGGGTATAACCAGTGTGTTGTAAGGTATAGTGTACAGGGGCATAACCAGTGTGTTGTAAGGTATAGTGTACAGGGGTATAACCAGTGTGTTGTAAGGTATAGTGTACAGGGCATAACCAGTGTGTTGTAAGGTACAGTGTACAGGGGCATAACCAGTGTGTTGTAAGGTATAGTGTACAGGGCATAACCAGTGTGTTGTAAGGTATAGTGTACAGGGGCATAACCAGTGTGTTGTAAGGTATAGTGTACAGGGGTATAACCAGTGTGTTGTAAGGTATAGTGTACAGGGCATAACCAGTGTGTTGTAAGGTACAGTGTACAGGGGCATAACCAGTGTGTTGTAAGGTATAGTGTACAGGGGCATAACCAGTGTGTTGTAAGGTACAGTGTACAGGGGCATAACCAGTGTGTTGTAAGGTATAGTGTACAGGGCATAACCAGTGTGTTGTAAGGTATAGTGTACAGGGGCATAACCAGTGTGTTGTAAGGTATAGTGTACTGGGCATAACCAGTGTGTTGTAAGGTATAGTGTACAGGGGCATAACCAGTGTGTTGTAAGGTACAGTGTACAGGGGCATAACCAGTGTGTTGTAAGGTACAGTGTACAGGGGCATAACCAGTGTGTTGTAAGGTATAGTGTACAGGGCATAACCAGTGTGTTGTAAGGTATAGTGTACAGGGGCATAACCAGTGTGTTGTAAGGTACAGTGTACAGGGGCATAACCAGTGTGTTGTAAGGTATAGTGTACAGGGGCATAACCAGTGTGTTGTAAGGTATAGTGTACAGGGGCATAACCAGTGTGTTGTAAGGTATAGTGTACAGAGGCAAAACCAGTGTGTTGTAAGGTATAGTGTAGTGGGCATAACCAGTGTGTTGGAAGGTATAGTGTACAGGGGCATAACCAATGTGTTGCAAGGTATAGTGTACAGGGGCATAACCAGTGTGTTGTAAGGTATAGTGTACAGGGGCATAACCAGTGTGTTGTAAGGTATAGTGTACAGGGGCATAACCAGTGTGTTGTAAGGTATAGTGTACTGGGCATAACCAGTGTGTTGTAAGGTATAGTGTACTGGGCATAACCAGTGTGTTGTAAGGTATAGTGTAGTAGGCATAACCAGTGTGTTGTAAGGTATAGTGTACAGGGGCATAACCAGTGTGTTGTAAGGTATAGTGTACAGGGGCATAACCAGTGTGTTGTAAGGTATAGTGTACAGGGGCATAACCAGTGTTTTGTAAGGTATAGTATACAGGGGTATAACCAGTGTGTTGTAAGGTATAGCATACAGGGGCATAACCAGTGTGTTGTAAAGTATAGTGTACAGGGGCATAACCAGTGTGCTGTAAGGTATAGTGTACAGGGGCATAACCAGTGTGTTGTAAGGTACAGTGTGCAGGGGCATAACCAGTGTGTTGTAAGGTACAGTGTACAGGGGCATAACCAGTGTGTTGTAAGGTATAGTGTACAGGGGCATAACCAGTGTGTTGTAAGTTATAGTGTACAGGGGCATAACCAGTGTGTTGTAAGGTATAGTGTACAGGGGCATAACCAGTGTGTTGTAAGGTACAGTATACAGGGGCATAACCAGTGTGTTGTAAGGTATAGTGTACAGGGGCATAACCAGTGTGTTGTAAGGTATAGTGTACAGGGTTATAACCAGTGTGTTGTAAGTTATAGTGTACAGGGGCATAACCAGTGTGTTGTAAGGTATAGTGTACAGGGGCATAACCAGTGTGTTGTAAGGTATAGTGTACAGGGGCATAACAAGTGTGTTGTAAGGTATAGTGTACAGGGGCATAACCAGTGTTTTGTAAGGTATAGTGTACAGGGGCATAACCAGTGTGTTGTAAGGTATAGTGTACAGGGGCATAACCAGTGTGTTGTAAGGTATAGTGTACAGGGGCATAACCAGTGTGTTGTAAGGTATAGTTTCAGTTTATGTTTGAAAGATGTTAATGAGGATAATGAATCAAGTTCACTGGGAAGTTGGTTCCAGTTTTTTCCAGCAGTGTTAGAGAACAGAGAGTCTCCAGCCAGGTTGTTGGATTTACTTATACAAACAAGTAGTTTATTTGAAGAGCAAAGGTATTAAGATTTTTGTAGGGGGTTATGAGTGTAGAAAGTATTGGAGTATTAGTAGGTTGGTAAAGGGACTTTTGTACAATGGTAAGTTGGTATACTTTTAGTTGATTTTGAAGCTCAAACCATCCTAGCTGATTTAAATTGTAACAGTGGTGGGTTCTAAAAGGACTGCCAGTGGCAAATCTGGCAATGTTATTGTAAGATGTTTCGAGTTTGTTGAGGTTATGTTTTGACATTAGTATAAATAGGTGAGGCATAAAGAAGTGCAGAGATTAGATGGGTGTGAGCTATAGTTGATCTGGCTGCTGGGGTAAGAAATGGTTTGATCCTATAGAGGGAGCCCAGTTTTCTATTTACGGTTTTAATTGTGTTGTTAATGTGAGTGTTGTAGTTAAGGTTGTTGTCTATTGTTATTCCAAGGAGTTTGGTAGTTGGATCTGGAGATAAGAGAGTACCATTAATAGATATGACATTTAAATCTACTAGGGAAGACTTCCAGGTAGGGGTGAAGAGCAAAAGTTTTGTTTTTTGGGGGTTCAAGAGGAGGTCTGGATGCCATACCCTTGCTTATAAGTTGAGTGATACAGAATGATTTTCTTACTATATTGGCTGTGTTGGTGAAACCCCAGAATACTGTCGACATATGAGTCAACCCTTAGGGGTATAATGAAGTAATTCGATTGGGCGGTCACTTTCACAAAGGGCACTATAATGCATTTCCTTGCATTGAGTTTTAATCCTTGGCTTTTGCACCAGTCATTAGTTTGTCTTAGACCATCTAATAGAATGTTGGTGTCATGGGTGGAATCTATGATAGCTCCGAATTTAGAGTCATCTGTGAACTTGGTGGGCCAGAGGTCTTTCATATTAGTCTTGATTTCAGAGACGTAGATGTCAAGCAGGAGCAGAGCCAACACAGAGCCTTGGAGTATACCACTGGTGACCAGTCTGTTGGTGTAGGTGGTCTCACCGATCCTGAATTCTTGGTCATATCTGAGAGACAGCTGGCAATCCAGTGAGTTATATAGGGATTTATGTCTAGTTCTGAAAGTTTTTCCTCAATATCTGAGTGGGATATTGTATTGAATGCCTTGGCCAGGTAAATGTAGGTGGTATGCACTATTTTCCCCTTATCCATAGCCACGGTAACCCTCTTGATGAAGTCTACCAGGTTAAGTAAGCAAGACTCTTCCTCAACAAAGCCAAACTAGGACAGGTCCCATGTTTGTAGGTTTACCAATGTCCTTATTGATCATTTCTTTGATAATTCAATCCATGCCTTTTCATATTAGACTTTTCAGACTGATGGGTCTGCAGTTCCTGGGGTCAGGTGGTGGTCAACCCTTATGAAGAAGGATGACCATTGCAGCCCTCCATTCACATGGCATGTAGCTTATTTTGAGGCTGTAGCTGACGAGTGCCTCAAGTGGTCCTGCTAGGTCATGTTTTAGGCTATTTAGGAGGCAAACAGAGACATTGTCAGGGCCCATTGTGTTTTTAGCCTTAACGAGCACCCCCGATACCTGCTCCCTATTGATAGTTGGGGGATATGCTAGAAGGGTTTTCATAAGGGGTGGGGGAGGGGAGTGGGGTGAAGTTAGAGCTAAATTTATCAGCCAGCAGATTTGCTATTTCACCCTGGTCAGTGAAGGTTGTACTATTTACCACCAGTTCTGCACACTGCTGAGTATTACTTTTAAGATTCCTGACATAGCTTAAGAAGGCCTTGTGATTGTCCTTAGCCTGGGAGGCTATCTGGACCTCATAATTTGCCTTGCTGGACTTTATTAGATCTCTTAGTTTTTTATTAAGTTGAATCAGAGAGCGCCTGCCTCTATGAGAGTTGCTCTTTCTGATTTTGCCTGTGAAGGCTGACAGCCTAGCTAGATAGAATTTTGTAAATAATTCTGTCCTTGTAAATATTAATATGATCCACAGGCTTGTTTGACAAATGTAAGAAAACTGTGTTATGTTCTGAAGCTTCCAAAAATGTAATCACAGTGCACACTGCTGAAAGAAAGCTGATAAGTAAAGGATTGTATGACTGTGTTTGATCTCATCCTTGGAGACAGGATGTCTGAACTACAAATTCTTTCCATTGTGCTAAGACAGAGATAATTACTAGGTTTCACATGTAAAGTGTATTTTATTGCTGTGGCTTCCTGATAAGTGCAGATCAAAATAATGTTAAATGTTGACTTCTGTTAGCCTGGGAACTAAATCAGATAAGAGACAAGAACGATGTAATCTGAAACGACTCAACAGCACTCTGTATTATCAATTTAAGGACAGAAAGAAAGTAAGAATAGCATTTTGTATTTCTCTGAACTTGAACACATCAGCTCACCAGCACTTTGCTTTTGCTATGTAAGTAGAATTTAGAACAGTGATTTCTCTTACAGATAGATAGAAATAGTAAGATTAGTCTAGCTGTTTTCCATATTTATGTCAGATTATCCTACAATGTTATTTTAAAGTATTTCCTGTGATTTATGAACTCTCTATTAGCACTGTGTTGAATTGATGAATATTGTCTTGTGTTTATTATTTATTATTAAATATTTTAAACCTTTCAACTGTGGCTATTTTGTGTAGAGATAATTTAAGCTCTCAGAGTGCTTGCATGTATTTGGTGATCCTGTATAAGCCACTCCAATAGCCTTAGCCCTGGGTTACACTTACTGTTTGGATAACAGTAATAGCACACAGTGGAACTGGTCACCCTTTGGGAAGGGCCTTATAGTAGCTGATAAGTAGTGGTTGGTGGCAGTGATTTCTACCTTATAGTCTGGGCAGGAGGGGGCATAGCTGGAGAACCTGTGCCAGCCTTCCCCAGGAATGTTTATGTGTTTGTATATAATTCATATCTCAAATGTCTGTGTGACAGCTAATTGGGCAGGGACACGAAGCACTGGTTGGACAGAGAGGGTGATGGAGGTTTTGGCTTGACCACTCAGCTGAGATCGGTACCCTACAGCTGTGCCAGTGGGGAGTCTTATTGGGGATCTGGAGAGAAAGGGAGAAACCATCCCCAGACTGACTGTGATCTCTGTGTGCTCTTAAGTGAAATTGCACTTTACCATGTGTGTACTTGTTATCCTTCCCAATGTGCACGCCCCTCACTGGTGCCAGTGGTGAGGATTGAGGCTCCTTGATTATTGGGCCAGTGCATGGGCATCACATTGGACATAACTTTTTTCTTTTGTTATATAACCTGTTAAGGCAAGGATTCCATCAATGTAGTTTGTTTTTGGTGTTAGATCTGTACTTATTTCTGGTAGGCACGCCATGCTCAATGCAGTCATTCACATGTTTGTACAGCGTTCCTATAAATAATTCTGCATAGATTCTTGGGGATTGGGGGAGCCATGAATTGTGACAAACCATTGCTTAATAGAATGTAGTTTGCTTTAGTATAGTCCCTAACTGTTACAGATTTAGTTGGGTTTTTCAGATTGAATTTTATGAGGGAGACAGCTTTATGGTCCGACTTCACCAATGAGGATGTGACATGGAAGTGGTGGGGGGGTGCAAAGCTCTCCCCTGTTGGTGAGTACTAGGTCCAGTATGTTTGATCCTCTGGTTGGAGAGTTCATCAAGTCCAGTAAATGCTGTGTCTGAAAAATTAGAGGCAATATACATTTCCCAGTCTATAGAGGGGTAGTTAAAATCTCTTATGGATAGGGCATTTGATTGGATGGTGAGCACCTCTAGTAGGCCTAGGTAAGAACTGTGAGCTTCATGGGTCATAGAGGGTGAGTTGTAACTGGCCAGTACATATTAGGGAACCTTGTCTATGGAGACGTGGATGTGGATGAACTCCAAGGCACCATCCTATTCAACCAACCTCAGTTTGTATTTGCTGATAACATAGACTGAGACACCTTCACCTTTAGCCCCATCTGTGCTGCTGTTGGTCTAAATGTGTGGAAGGCACTGCAGCACTTCCACTGCTGGAGTACTTTCTGCAGCTTTAAACCAATTCTCGATAAAATCCCAGATTTCTACATTCTCCAGAGTGAGGAGAGCTTGAAGGATGTGAAGTTCCTTGTTTAGGCTCCAGCACTGAGTGGTAACATCTTAAGGTTGCTTTGAGGTTTTTTTTTTTTTTTTTTTTTGGTAGTTTTGTCATGTTGACATTGTGTAAAAAAGGCTATAAGGGGCTGGATACAGTTTTAGCCAATATCCAAAAGGCCAGGGGAGACAGGTGCAGACCATCCTTGGCAAAGCAAAGTGGTCTCTCAACCATGTCCTCCCATGCTGTTAGTTATTGAATTCTCATGAAATGATACCAGAAACTAAGTCAATTATTAAAATCAGTCATTTTCTGCTCATACTGTGGAATCATCCTTGGTTAATGTAGAATGCTGTTCAATGCAAGGCATGTTACCTGTCTGTGACATATATTCAAAGCACAACGAAAAAGTTGAGGTAAAAAACACGCCTTTATCAAACACAAAGCTTTCAGGTACAAGACCCTTTCTCAATGAGAAAGGGTCTTGTACCTGAAAGCTTTGTGTTTGATAAAGGTGTGTTTTTTACCTCAACTTTTTCGTTGTGCTTTGTACCTTTGACTCTGCAGCAGTATATACTTGGTGTGACATATATTCAGACAGACCATTAATGTTTCTTTTCATATACTCCAGTGAGGTATGCTTCAGGTCATTTATACCCATATGAACTATGATATTATCATACTGGTACCTGTGGTGCAGTAACCTTGAGTGCATGCATGATATTACAGATCCTAGCTACAGATAGGCAGCTAACTGTTATCGTCTCCTTGTCCATCCTGGTGAGAGGAGTATCTGCATGTCAAACAATAGAATCCCCTATGGAGTACTAGGTAAAGTGTTTGCTTGCCTTATGGGCTTTGTTCCTGGGGGATTATTGGGTCAGAGCTTATTTGTAGTATTAGGTGCTGCTTTTGGTGTGTACTTTAGAGATTGCTTGCAGTTTGATGGCTTAGGAAATCTTTCCTGTTTGGGGAGGTTTCTTTTAAGTACCTCAGCATAAGATGGTCTATGTGTGGGGTGAGCAGTATGTGTGAAGGATGTAGTGTTTGTGTTTTTGACAACCTTGCTTGTAAGCTAGAAGTGTACCTCCAAGGAAGTTATGTATGCATGTACATCTCTCATGTACTGTGCTATTTTCTTTAATGATTAAAAGGTTGTCTGAGTACATGGGAGAATTTCTACATTGTTTCAGTATGCCTATATCTACCAAGCTAGCCACAGAGACATAAGGAAATTGTAAGTTAATGTTGTCAGGATCTGTATTAGGGTTGGACTATTATGCTTTAGAGTTTTAGTTTTACAAGGGCCACCTGAGTGGTGTTTAGGGTGAAGGCTAGATGTTAGCTAGGGCTATGATCTTAGTGCTGTATGACATGTTCTAGTTTCCTTAAGCTTAGCTCCACACAAAGCCTTTTTGTGTTACTGGTTAAAGTATTAAGAACTAGCTTTGTAGGTTTGCTACTATGCAGGGGACTGCTAACTATCACTGAGCTGTGAACAGTTCTGCAAAAGCACATCTAATTTTTAGCAGACAGAACAAGCCGAAAACTAACTTACACGCCCTTTGACCAATAAATAACTACACTATAAGCTCCCTGGATTACCTCCCAATACAGAGAAACAAATAAACACCTCCTGCCACAAAATCGATAACCTGAAACTTCTTCATGTAGAAGCATGGCAGAAGTAGCTCTCAAGTTCAGATTAACACCCAACTAATCTGTAAAAAGCCCTCTGTCTGATGAAACAAGCTCACTTTAAACCGCTCTGTGTGTTTCCCAGCTCAGGCTGACCAGGCTACTTTACTACTGCCAATAGAATAGCAGTCCTGGTCTTAATGTAGAAACACACTTTTGTTAGCCAGAAGTGAAAATGTGCCAACTAGCTACAAGAAGCAACTGTCACTTTAAGCTCCCCTGTGTGTTTCCCAGCTGCCTTTAAAATTCAGCTGCAGTGACAACATACTGGTTACAGAGATCAAGCTTTTCCCAGTCGTGGCAGCTCTTTGGGGAGCTGGGAAACTAGATTGTTAGATTCGAGTCAGATAAGATCAGATAACATTGGGTAGTATACACATTAAATTACCTCCTGGGGGATATGAGGTAATGGGCAGGTTGATAAGACACTTTACTTAGCATCTCATTTGTAGTGGACCCATTTTACAAGATAGGTGCCAGACTGGGTATCATCTTATCTATAGCATTTGTGGGTAGACAACAATGGCAGCTAATGGGTGACTGAATGAGTAATGTAAATTGAAAAATAAAAGTCTGCAGTCATTTAATCCCATCTAATGTGTCTGAATCATTTATCTGCAACAAGATATCAATAGAAACAAGTACAACATCACAGTGAATGATTAACAAAAAGTAATGCAATCTGTGAGACGTGTTGGTAGTAATATAAACTGAGATGTCAATCAATGCAATCGATAGAAATCTGTATTTTCAGGGAGCAAAGTTTTAATAATTTAGTTCAAGCCAAGGAAAAGCAATTCCTAATCTTACATAATAGGTAAATAAATATTTGTAATATCTGCAGGTAAACAGCTTTATTGCCATTACCACTGATAGAATGGACTTTGGCAACTGGAACAACTAGTAAGACAGGACAGGAATGTGAAGCAGTGTCCTGGGGTGACAGATAAATGGTGCCCCACTGGCCCTGCAGTTTTAAAGTTAATATGACAAGTCTTGCTAAACATATGAAGCAATAAATGTGACAGCCTATTTCCTTATAGCTTTTTAGAAAGTGTTTAGAACTTAGGAACTGTTGCAGCAGTTCTGAGAAATAAGCATCCTTGACTTCCACCATGGGACAGACCTATGGTTGCTCCTAGCAGAGCAGCCAGTGATTGTTCACTTTTACCCCCTTTCCCAATTGTCCCCACTGGAGCCTAACATGCTAACTGAACACATGTCACAGCCAATGCGCAGAGATGCTCTGCACCTATATCAGTGAACAGCCATCCTGGGAGCTTGTTAAACAATTCAGCTTGATGTAATGATTAAGCAAAAAAACAAGATCTGGGAAGTAAACAAGAAACATATTTAAAACGTGAGCTTCTGAAGCTAAATTATATTAATAAATGTGACAGATTTTTCTGATGGTACAGACATTATCAACAAAGAGTCTCATTAAAATAGATAAACAAGCTATTATGCCGATCTATAATATAAACACCAAAAAAAAAATCTAAGACTTGTTTTGGTAGTCAGTAAAGAAAGTAATATGTCCAAACCATCATGCACTCTCCTTCTCCTTCTAATAACCCGTGAATCAACATCATCTCAGGCGAACTCCTAATTTATACAGAGAGTAGTATTTCTTATTAGTAATAATAAAAACTTACCTCTCTCTCTCTCATCCATCTTCTACTAACCAGTCATATTCTTTCACCTTCCTCCCAGTCTCCACCAAGAAAACTTTTACCAAAACTAAAAACAAACTCTTTAGCTGCTGACCAGCTTCCAACAAAATACCTAAAACCAGCAGCTGATGCTGTTGCTTTCCCAGTATCCATATTGATAAACTAACCTTTAGCTGAGACGTATGTCCCATTCATCTGGAAAAACCCCTATATAATACCACTCCACAGATGTGGCATATCAACAGTCTTTTCCACCTATAGACATATTGCCAACCTATCCCTTCTGTCTAAAATACATGAAAACCCACCCACTCACAACTTATGTGGTACAGTAACTCCAACAACCTTCTTTCCAAAACCCAAGCATGGTTTCATACCTCACCATAGTAGTACTACCATCGTCTTCCTCAACTTTATCAGTATAATGAACCAACAGAAGAATAATGGTGACCTGGTATCTTCAGTATTCTTTGAATTATCAAAAATGTTTGGCACCATATACCAGCCTCACCCAGCTCTCTTTGTCATTGTTCCATTGCTATCTTAATGACAGGCACCAAGCAGTCAAATAGAAACAGAATCTTTCCTGTTTACTGCAAGTCACTGTCAGTGTCCCACAAGGATCAGTATTAGGTCCCGTCTAATTCAACATTTTTATAAACAAATTACATAATAACAACTACCTTGCAAGCATAGTTCAATATGTTAATGACTTAACCCTTATATGTGAAGGCCCATCACTACCAACACTTCAGGACATTATCCAAAATTCATCCATTGCTATTGAAACTTGACGAAAAGAAGAAAATCTACTCATAAAAAAAACAAAACTTATGCTATTCACTCCTAAACAATGCCAAAATAAAACACAGTCTTTCGAAATAACATCATCCAACAATGCAAAAAATAAAAATGGAACCCAAACAAAACTTCTGGGAGTCCTAATGTCAAATTTGACGCAATCATACTGCACACCATTAAAAAAACACATGAGGAACTTAGTGCCCTCTATAGAACCAAATACCACCTGACTGACAATACACCACAAATACTAGCATCTGCCTATCTTCTTCCATCCCTGCTACTTGCCTCAACTGTCCTCACAAACCAAAACACTATACTTATAGCTAAACTCTCCACCTGTTATAATGAAAAAGCCAAATTTGCTGCCAACCTTATGTATAGGACTCATCATTGCAGAGCCCTGAAACAACTAAACTGGATTGAGCTTAGCAGCTATTGAACATACTCAGAGCTGTTTACTGCACACACTCTTACACATGCAGCATGAACATGTCCAGCACTGCACACACTCTTACACATGCAGCATGAACATGTCCAGCACCAACATACTCTGCTGCACCACGAACATCCCCAGCACAAACATACTCTGCCGCTGAACCATGAACATGTCCAGCACTAACAGATAACCTGCAGCAACATGAAAATGTCCAGCGCTAACAGATACTCTGCTGCTGCACCATGAACATGTCCAGCACTAACATATTTTGCTCCACCATGAACATTTCCAGCACAAACATACTCTGCTGCTGCACCACAAACATGTCCAGCACTAACATACTCTGCTGCTGCACCATGAACATGTCCAGCACTAACAGATAATCAGCTGCAGCATGAAAATGTCTAGCATTAATAGATACTCTGCTGCTGCACCATGAAAATGTCCAGCACTAACAAATATCCTGCTGCTGCACCATGAACATGTCCAGCACTAACATACTCTGCTGCCGCACCATAAAAATGTCCAGCACTAACAGATAATCTGCTGTTGCACCATTATAATGTCCAGCACTAGCACATGCTCTGCTGCTGCACCATGAAAATGTCCAGCACTAACAGATACTCTGCTGCTGCACCATATAAATGTCCAGCACTAAGAGAGAATCTGCTGCTGCACGATGAAAATGTTGAGCACTAACAGATATGCTGCTGCAACATGAACATGTCCAGCACTAACATACTCTGCTGTTGTACCATGAACATGTCCAGTACTAACAGATACTCTCCTGCTGCACCATGAAAATGTCCAACACTAACAGATACTATGCTGCTGCACCATGAAAATGTCCAGCACTAACAGATACTCTGCTGCTGCACCATGAAAATGATCAGTATTAACAGATACGTTGCTACACCATGAACATGTCTAGCACTAACAGATACTCTGCTGCTGCACCATGAACATGTCCAGCACTAACAGACTCTGCTACTGCACCATGAAACTGTCCAGCTCTAACAGATACTCTGCTGCTGCACCATGAAAATGTCCAGCACTAACAGATACATTGCTGCACTATGAACATGTCCAGCACTAACAGATACTCTGCTGTGGCACCATAAACATGTCCAGCACTAACAGATACTCTGCTACTGCACCACAAAAATGTCCAGCACTAACAGATACTCTGCTGCTGCACTATAAACATGTCCAGCACTAACAGATACTCTGTTGCTGCACCATATAAATCTCCAGCACTAACAGAGACTCTACTGCTCCACCATGAAAATGTTGAGCACTAACAGATATGTTGCTGCACCATGAACATGTCCAGCATTAACATACTCAGCTGCTGTACCATGAACATGTCCAACACTAACAAATACTCTCCTGCTGCATCAGGAAAATGTCCAACACTAACAGATACTATGCTGCTGCACCATGAAAATGTCCAGCACTAACAGATACATTGCTGCACTATGAACATGTCCAGCACTAACAGATACTCTGCTGTGGCACCATAAACATGTCCAGCACTAACAGATACTCTGCTACTGCACCACAAAAATGTCCAGCACTAACAGATACTCTGCTGCTGCACTATAAACATGTCCAGCACTAACAGATACTCTGTTGCTGCACCATATAAATCTCCAGCACTAACATAGACTCTACTGCTCCACCATGAAAATGTTGAGCACTAACAGATATGTTGCTGCACCATGAACATGTCCAGCATTAACATACTCAGCTGCTGTACCATGAACATGTCCAGCACTAACAAATACACTCCTGCTGCATCAGGAAAATGTCCAACACTAACAGATACTATGCTGCTGCACCATGAAAATGTCCAGCACTAACAGATAGTCTGCTGCTGCACCATGAAAATGTCCAGCACTAACAGTTACTCTCCTGTTGCACCATAAACATGTCAAGCACTAACAGATACTCTGCTGTTGCACCATGAAAATGACCAGCAATAACAGATATGTTGCTACACCATAAACATCTCCAGTACTAACAGATACTCTGCTGTTGCACCATGAACATGTCCAGCATTAACAGACTCTGCTACTGCACCATGAAACTGTCCAGCTCTAACAGATACTCTGCTGCTGCACCATAAAAATGACCAGCACTAGCAAGATACTATGCTGCTGCACCATGAACATGTCCAGCACTAACAGATACTCTCCTGTTGCTCCATAAACATGTCAAGCACTAACAGACACTCTGCTGTTGCACAATGAAAATGACCAGCAATAACAGATATATTGCTACACCATAAACATCTCCAGTACTAACAGATACTCTGCTGTTGCACCATGAACATGTTCAGCATTAACAGACTCTGCTACTGCACCATGAAACTGTCCAGCTCTAACAGATACTCTGCTATTGCACCATGAAAATGTCCAGCACTAACAGATACTCTGGTGCACCAGAAAATGTTCAGCACTGACAGATACTCTGTTGCTGCACCATACAAATGTCCAGCACTAACAGATATGCTGCTGATCCACCATGAAAATGTCCAGCACTAACATATACTCTGCTGCTGCACCATCAACATATCCAGCACTAACAGGTACTTTGCAGCTGCACCATGAAAATGTCCAGCACTAAATGAAACTCTGCTGCTCCACCATGAAAATGTCCAGCACTAACAGATACTCTGCTGCTGCACCATGAACATGCCCAGCATTAACAGATACTCTGCTGCTGCACCATCAAAATGTCCAGCACTAACAGATATGCTGCTGCCCCATAAAAATGTCCAGCACTAACAAATACTCTGCTACTGCACCATGAAAATGTCCAGCACTAACATACTCTGCTGCTGCACCATGAAAATGTCCAGCACTAGCAAGATACTATGCTGCTGCACCATGAACATGTCCAGCACTAACTGATACTCAGCTGCACCATGAAAATGCCAGCACTAACTGATACTCTGCTGCACCATGAAAATGTCCACCTCTAACACAAACTCTGCTGCTGCACCAGGAAAATGTCCAGGACTAACAGATACTCCCCTGCTGCACCATAAACATGTCCAGTACTAACAGATACTCTGCTGCTGAACCATGAAAATGACCAGCACTAACAGATATGTTGCTGCACCATGAACATGTCCAGCACTAACATATACTCTGTTGTGGCACCATAAACATGTCCAGCACTAACAGATACTCTGCTACTGCACCAAGAAAATCTCCAGCACCAACAGATACTCTCATACACCATAAAATGTCCAGCACTGACAGATACTCTGCTGCTGCACCATAAAAATGTCCATCACTAACAGATACTCTGTTGCTCCACCATGAAAATCTCTAGCACTAACATATACTCTGCTACTGTACCATCAACATATCCAGCACTAACAGGTACTCTGCTGCTGCACCATGAAAATGCCCAGCACTAAGAAATACCCTGCTGCACCATGAAAATGTCCAGCACTAACAGATACTCTGCTGCAACATAAAAATGTCCAGCAATAACCGATATTCTGCTGCTGCACTATGAAAATGTTCAGCACTAACAGATACTATGCTGCTGCACCATGAAAATGTCCAGCACTAACAGACACTCTGCTGCTGCACCATGAACATCACCAGCACTAACAGATACTCTGCTGCACCATGCAAATGTCCAGCACTAATAGATACTCTGCTGCTGCACCATGAACAAGTCCAGCACTAACAGATAATCTGCTGCCGCACCATAAAAATGTCCAGCACTAACACATGCTCTGCTGCTGCACCATGAAAATGTCCAGCACTAACAGATACTCTGCTGCTGTGCAATGAAAATGTTGAGCACTAACAGATACTCTGCTGCTGCACCATGAAAATGTCCAGCGCTAACAGATACTCTGCTACTGCACTATAAACATGTCCAGCACTAACAGATACACTGCTGCTGCACCATAAAAATCACCACCACTAACAGTTAATCTGCTGCACCATGAAAATTTCCAGCACTAACAGATGTCCTGCTGTACCATGAACATGTCCAGCACTAACATACTCGGCTGCTGTACCATGAACATGTCCAGCACTAACAGATACTCTCCTGCTGCATCATGAAAATGTCCAACACTAATAGATACTATGCTGCTGCACCATAAACATGTCCAGTACTAACAGATAGTCTGATGTTGCAACATGAACATGTCCAGCACTAACAGACTCTGCTACTGCACCATAAAACTGTTCAGCTCTAACAGATACCCTGCTGCTGCATCATGAATATGACCAGCACTAACAGATACATTGATGCACCATTAACATGTCCAGCACTAACAGATACTCTGCTGTGGCAGCAGAAACATGTCCAGCACTAACAGGTACTCTGCTACTGCACCATGAAAATGTCCAGCACTAACAGATACTCTGCTGCTGCACTATAAACATGTCCAGCACTAACAGATACTCTGTTGCTGCATCATATAAATCTCCAGCACTAACATAGACTCCACTGCTCCACCATGAAAATGTTGAGCACTAACAGATATGTTGCTGCACCATGAACATGTCCAGCACTAACATACTCGGCTGCTGTACCATGAACATGTCCAGCACTAACAGATACTCTTCTGCTGCATCAGGAAAATGTCCAACAATAACAGATATTCTCCTGCTGCCCCAAGAAAATGTCCAACACTAACAGATACTATGCTGCTGCACAATGAAAATGTCCAGCACTAACAGATAACTCTGCTGCTGCACCATGAAAATGACCAGCAATAACAGATATGTTGCTACACCATAAACATGTCCAGTACTAACAGATACTCTGCTGTTGCACCATGAACATGTCCAGCACTAACAGGCTCTGCTACTGCACCATAAAACTGTTCAGCTCTAACAGATACTCTGCTGCTGCACCATGAAAATGACCAGCACTAACAGATACATTGCTGCACCATGAACATGTCCAGCACTAACAGATCCTGGGCTGTGGCACCATAAACATGTCCAGCACTAACAGATACTCTGCTACTGCACCATGAAAATGTCCAGCACTAACAGATACTCTGGTGCACCATAAAATGTTAAGCACTGACAGATACTCTGCTGCTGCACCATACAAATGTCCAGCACTAACATATATGCTGCTGATCCACCATGAAAATGTCCAGCACTAACATATACTCTGCTGCTGCACCATCAACATATCCAGCACTAACAGGTACTTTGCAGCTGTACCATGAAAATGTCCAGCACTAACAGAAACTCTACTGCTCCACCATGAAAATGTCCAACACTAACAGATACTCTGCTGCTGCACCATGAACATGTCCAACATTAACAGATACTCTGCTACTGCACCACAAAAATGTCCAGCACTAACAGATACTCTACTGCTGCACTATAAACATGTTCAGCACTAACAGATACTCTGTTGCTGCACCATATAAATCTCCAGCACTAACAGAGACTCTACTGCTCCACCATGAAAATGTTGAGCACTAACAGATATGTTGCTGCACCATGAACATGTCCAGCATTAACATACTCGGCTGCTGTACCATGAACATGTCCAGCACTAACAAATACTCTCCTGCTGCATCAGGAAAATGTCCAACACTAACAGATACTATGCTGCTGCACTATGAAAATGTCCAGCACTAACAGATAGTCTGCTGCTGCACCATGAAAATGTCCATCACTAACAGTTACTGCTGATGCACCATAAACATGTCAAGCACTAACAGATACTCTGCTGTTGCACCATGAAAATGACCAGCAATAACAGATATGTTGCTACACCATAAACATCTCCAGTACTAACAGATACTCTGCTGTTGCACCATGAACATGTCCAGCATTAACAGACTCTGCTACTGCACCATGAAACTGTCCAGCTCTAACAGATACTCTGCTGCTGCACCATGAAAATGACCAGCACTAGCAAGATACTATGCTGCTGCACCATGAACATGTCCAGCACTAACAGATACTCTCCTGTTGCACCATAAACATGTCAAGCACTAACAGATACTCTGCTGTTGCACCATGAAAATGACCAGCAATAACAGATATGTTGCTACACCATAAACATCTCCAGTACTAACAGATACTCTGCTGTTGCACCATGAACATGTTCAGCATTAACAGACTCTGCTACTGCACCATGAAACTGTCCAGCTCTAACAGATACTCTGCTATTGCACCATGAAAATGTCCAGCACTAACAGATACTCTGGTGCACCAGAAAATGTTCAGCACTGACAGATACTCTGTTGCTGCACCACACAAATGTCCAGCACTAACAGATATGCTGCTGATCCACCATGAAAATGTCCAGCACTAACATATACTCTGCTGCTGCACCATCAACATATCCATCACTAACAGGTACTTTGCAGCTGCACCATGAAAATGTCCAGCACTAACAGAAACTCTGCTGCTGCACCATGAACATGCCCAGCATTAACAGATACTCTGCTGCTGCACCATCAAAATGTCCAGCACTAACAGATATGCTGCTGCACCATAAAAATGTCCAGCACTAAAAGATACTCTGCTGCACCATGAAAATGTCCAGCACTAACATACTCTGCTGCTGCACTATGAAAATGTCCAGCACTAGCAAGATACTATGCTGCTGCACCATGAACATGTCCGCACTAACTGATACTCAGCTGCACCATGAAAATGCCAGCACTAACTGATACTCTGCTGCACCATGAAACTGTCCAGCTCTAACACATACTCTGCTACTGCAACAGGAAAATGTCTAGGACTAACAGATACTCTCCTGCTGCACCATAAACATATCCAGCACTAACAGATACTCTGCTGCTGAACCATGAAAATGACCAGCACTAACAGATATGTTGCTGCACCATGAACATGTCCAGCACTAACAGATACTCTGCTGTGGCACCATAAACATGTCCAGCACTAACAGATACTCTGCTACTGCACCAAGAAAATCTCCAGCACCAACAGATACTCTGGTACACCATAAAATGCCCAGCACTGACAGATACTCTGCTGCTTTACCATACAAATGTCCAACACTAACAGATACTCTGTTGCTCCACCATGAAAATGTCTAGCACTAACATATACTCTGCTGCTGCACCATCAACATGTACAGCACTAACAGGTACTCTGCTGCTGCACCATGAAAATGCCCAGCACTAAAAGATACTCTGCTGCACCATGAAAATGTCCAGCATTAACAGATACTCTGCTGCAACATAAAAATGTCCAGCACTAACCGATATTCTGCTGCTGCACTACGAAAATGTCCAGCACTAACAGATACTATGCTGCTGCACCATGAAAATGTCCAGCACTAACAGACACTCTGCTGCTGCACCATGAACATCTCCAGCACTAACAGATACGCTGCTGCAAATTGCAAATGTCCAGCACTAATAGATACTCTGCTGCTGCACCATGAACAAGTCCAGCACTAACAGATAATCTGCTGCCGCACCATAAAAATGTCCAGCACTAACACATGCTCTGCTGCTGCACCATGAAAATGTCCAGCACTAACAGATACTCTGCTGCTGTGCAATGAAAATGTTGAGCACTAACAGATACTCTGCTGCTGCACCATGAAAATGTCCAGCGCTAACAGATACTCTGTTGCTGCACCATATAAATCTCCAGCACTAACAGAGACTCTGCTGCTGCACCATGAAAATGTTGAGCACTAACAGATGTCCTGCTGCACCATGAACATGTCCAGCACTAACATACTCGGCTGCTGTACCATGAACATGCCCAGCACTAACAGATACTCTCCTGCTGCATCATGAAAATGTCCAACACTAATAGATACTCTGCTGCTGCACCATAAACATGTCCAGTACTAACAGATAGTCTGATGTTGCAACATGAACATGTCCAGCACTAACAGACTCTGCTACTGCACCATAAAACTGTTCAGCTCTAACAGATACCCTGCTGCTGCATCATGAATATGACCAGCACTAACAGATACATTGATGCACCATTAACATGTCCAGCACTAACAGATACTCTGCTGTGGCAGCAGAAACATGTCCAGCACTAACAGGTACTCTGCTACTGCACCATGAAAATGTCCAGCACTAACAGATACTCTGCTGCTGCACTATAAACATGTCCAGCACTAACAGATACTCTGTTGCTGCATCATATAAATCTCCAGCACTAACAGAGACTCCACTGCTCCACCATGAAAATGTTGAGCACTAACAGATATGTTGCTGCACCATGAACATGTCCAGCACTAACATACTCGGCTGCTGTACCATGAACATGTCCAGCACTAACAGATACTCTTCTGCTGCATCAGGAAAATGTCCAACAATAACAGATATTCTCCTGCTGCACCAATAAAATGTCCAACACTAACAGATACTATGCTGCTGCACAATGAAAATGTCCAGCACTAACAGATAACTCTGCTGCTGCACCATGAAAATGACCAGCAATAACAGATATGTTGCTACACCATAAACATGTCCAGTACTAACAGATACTCTGCTGTTGCACCATGAACATGTCCAGCACTAACAGACTCTGCTACTGCACCATAAAACTGTTCAGCTCTAACAGATACTCTGCTGCTGCACCATGAAAATGACCAGCACTAACAGATACATTGCTGCACCATGAACATGTCCAGCACTAACAGATACTCTGCTGTGGCACCATAAACATGTCCAGCGCTAACAGATACTCTGCTACTGCACCATGAAAATGTCCAGCACTAACAGATACTCTGGTGCACCATAAAATGTCCAGCGCTGACAGATACTCTGCTGCTACACAATACAAATGTCCAGCACTAACAGATACTCTGCTGATCCACCATGAAAATGTCCAGCACTAACATATACTCTGCTGCTGCACCATCAACATATCCAGCACTAACAGGTACTTTGCAGCTGTACCATGAAAATGTCCAGCACTAACAGAAACTCTGCTGCTACACCATGAAAATGTCCAGCACTAACAGATACTCTGCTGCTGCACCATGAACATGCCCAGCATTAACAGATACTCTGCTACTGCACCACAAAAATGTCCAGCACTAACAGATACTCTGCTGCTGCACTATAAACATGTTCAGCACTAACAGATACTCTGTTGCTGCACCATATAAATCTCCAGCACTAACAGAGACTCTACTGCTCCACCATGAAAATGTTGAGCACTAACAGATATGTTGCTGCACCATGAACATGTCCAGCATTAACATACTCGGCTGCTGTACCATGAACATGTCCAGCACTAACAAATACTCTCCTGCTGCATCAGGAAAATGTCCAACACTAACAGATACTATGCTGCTGCACTATGAAAATGTCCAGCACTAACAGATAGTCTGCTGCTGCACCATGAAAATGTCCATCACTAACAGTTACTCTCCTGTTGCACCATAAACATGTCAAGCACTAACAGATACTCTGCTGTTGCACCATGAAAATGACCAGCAATAACAGATATGTTGCTACACCATAAACATCTCCAGTACTAACAGATACTCTGCTGTTGCACCATGAACATGTCCAGCATTAACAGACTCTGCTACTGCACCATGAAACTGTCCAGCTCTAACAGATACTCTGCTGCTGCACCATGAAAATGACCAGCACTAGCAAGATACTATGCTGCTGCACCATGAACATGTCCAGCACTAACAGATACTCTCCTGTTGCACCATAAACATGTCAAGCACTAACAGATACTCTGCTGTTGCACCATGAAAATGACCAGCAATAACAGATATGTTGCTACACCATAAACATCTCCAGTACTAACAGATACTCTGCTGTTGCACCATGAACATGTTCAGCATTAACAGACTCTGCTACTGCACCATGAAACTGTCCAGCTCTAACAGATACTCTGCTATTGCACCATGAAAATGTCCAGCACTAACAGATACTCTGGTGCACCAGAAAATGTTCAGCACTGACAGATACTCTGTTGCTGCACCACACAAATGTCCAGCACTAACAGATATGCTGCTGATCCACCATGAAAATGTCCAGCACTAACATATACTCTGCTGCTGCACCATCAACATATCCAGCACTAACAGGTACTTTGCAGCTGTACCATGAAAATGTCCAGCACTAACAGATACTCTGCTGCTGCATCATGAACATGTCCAACATTAACAGATACTCTGCTGCTGCACCATGAAAATGTCCAACACTAACAGATACGCTGCTGCACCATGAAAATGTCCAGCACTAACAAATACTCTGCTGCACCATGAAAATGTCCAGCACTAACATACCCTGCTGCTGCTCCACAAAAATGTCCACCACTAGCAAGATACTATGCTGCTGCACCATGAAAATGTCCAGCACTAACTGATACTCAGCTGCACCATGAAAATGTCCAGCACTAAGGGATACTCTGCTGCACCATGAAAATGTCCAGCTCTAACACATACTCTGCTGCTGCACCAGGAAAATGTCCAGGACTAACAGATACTCTCCTGCTGCACCATAAACATGTCCAGCACTAACAGATACTCTGCTGCTGAACCATGAAAATGACCAGCACTAACAGATATGTTGCTGCACCATGAACATGTCCAGCACTAACAGATACTCTGCTGTGGCACCATAAACATGTCCAGCACTAACAGATACTCTGCTACTGCACCAAGAAAATCTCCAGCACCAACAGATACTCTGGTACACCATAAAATGTCCAGCACTGACAGATACTCTGCTGCTTTACCATACAAATATCCAACACTAACAGATACTCTGTTGCACCACCATGAAAATGTCTAGCACTAACATATACTCTGCTGCAGCACCATCAACATATACAGCACTAACAGGTACTCTGCTGCTGCACCAGGAAAATGCCCAGCACTAATCGATACTCTGCTGCACCATGAAAATGTCCAGCTTTAACAGATACTCTGCTGCAACATAAAAATGTCCAGCACTAACCGATATTCTGCTGCTGCACTACGAAAATGTCCAGCACTAACAGATACTATGCTGCTGCACCATGAAAATGTCCAGCACTAACAGACACTCTGCTGCTGCACCATGAACATCTCCAGCACTAACAGATACGCTGCTGCAAATTGCAAATGTCCAGCACTAATAGATACTCTGCTGCTGCACCATGAACATGTCCAGCACTAACAGATAATTTGCTGCACCATGAAAATGTCCAGCACTAACACATGCTCTGCTGCTGCACCATGAAAATGTCCAGCACTAACAGATACTCTGCTGCTGTGCAATGAAAATGTTGAGCACTAACAGATACTCTGCTGCTGCACCATGAAAATGTCCAGCGCTAACAGATACTCTGTTGCTGCACCATATAAATCTCCAGCACTAACAGAGACTCTGCTGCTGCACCATGAAAATGTTGAGCACTAACAGATGTCCTGCTGCACCATGAACATGTCCAGCACTAACATACTCGGCTGCTGTACCATGAACATGTCCAGCACTAACAGATACTCTCCTACTGCATCATGAAAATGTCCAACACTAATAGATACTCTGCTGCTGCACCATAAACATGTCCAGTACTAACAGATAGTCTGATGTTGCAACATGAACATGTCCAGCACTAACAGACTCTGCTACTGCACCATAAAACTGTTCAGCTCTAACAGATACCCTGCTGCTGCATCATGGATATGACCAGCACTAACAGATACATTGATGCACCATTAACATGTCCAGCAGTAACAGATACTCTGCTGTGGCAGCAGAAACATGTCCAGCACTAACAGGTACTCTGCTACTGCACCATGAAAATGTCCAGCACTAACAGATACTCTGCTGCTGCACTATAAACATGTCCAGCACTAACAGATACTCTGTTGCTGCATCATATAAATCTCCAGCACTAACAGAGACTCCACTGCTCCACCATGAAAATGTTGAGCACTAACAGATATGTTGCTGCACCATGAACATGTCCAGCACTAACATACTCGGCTGCTGTACCATGAACATGTCCAGCACTAACAGATACTCTTCTGCTGCATCAGGAAAATGTCCAACAATAACAGATATTCTCCTGCTGCACCAATAAAATGTCCAACACTAACAGATACTATGCTGCTGCACAATGAAAATGTCCAGCACTAACAGATAACTCTGCTGCTGCACCATGAAAATGACCAGCAATAACAGATATGTTGCTACACCATAAACATAACAAGGAAACAGAAAAAACGTGTAGACCAAGAAGCCTCACTCTGGAATGTTGTAACACGTGCAGTGTTGGAGTTTGGTTCGTGTTTATGGAATAAAGATTTCTAGTTTACCATCTGGTCATCATTTTTTGGCGAGCACCCTTTGAATTGCTGTTACATCTTTAAAGAATTTGATTATAAGACTGTTCACGTATTTTTTTTATATCTGCTGAAACTTCTTACAACATTCCAGAGTGAGGCTTCTTGGTCTACATGTTTTTTCTGTTTCCTTGTTGTGGTTTGCTGCATCTTCGGATTTGTTGTTTCTTCAAATGGCGGAAGACCAATCCTCTCCTGGCTTTATCAACACACCCTTTCTTTTGTTGGAGGAACCGGATGACACGCCGGTTACGAGAAGGGAGCTTAACCAAGTGTTAGCTCTCTTAACACAACTAAACAATACGTTGATGAACGCTAATGGTTCCAGCAGTTCGAATATACCTTGCAATCAGGAACATGGCAAGGAAAAAGAAAAAGCGAATGAAAGGAACGGCGAGCAACGTAAAGAAGTTACTGTTAACTTACCTTCTGGCGATCCGGTTATTGTGGATTATCCGCAGGTTTCTCCTTTTGTTAATAACTCTGCTGAACATAGCAATTCTACTTACCTGGACAACAACTTCAGTTTTAAAGCCTGGACTGAACGACAGCCGCAATTTAAAACAGGTACTGTCAATGTCAATACCAATGCTCGTTTTGAGCAATTGGAAAGCAAATTTGAGCTGTTTAAAAATAAGTTATATTCTTACAAAAATACTCAGCTCGAAATTAACTACCTGAACGAATGTATTCAAGTGGAACGTGTGCCCAAAGGGCTGCGTTGTTATAGATACCCTAACAATGCTTGTGCAGGTTCGGTTTTACATTCAAAATTAACTGAATTGTTTAATAGAACCGGTGTTGAAGTACTAAAACTTATGGTTGATGACTATGCATTTAAAGGAAATGTTATTTTAAATGAATTGAACACCTTGCATGATAACATTGTTAAAGATGATAAATTTATTAGTTTTAAAAAGAAATATAATGATACATTCAAAGAGGTAGATGAACATTGCTTTAAGGTGTTGGACAGAAAAGCAAAGAAGATGGAAAGGGATTTGGTTGAATATAGAGAAAATAGGGCCTACCCAGTACCAGGGTTTAAAAGAAATGTAAATTTAGAGGAAACAAGTAACAGGTTTAACCAAGCGTCAAATGAGGGACAAGAGTATTCTGACATGCCCAGGAGGAGTGAAAGATTAGCGCAAAAGGGAAACAATTATAACCAACAGGGTTTTCAGATACCCCAGGGCAGACCACAGGTGAAATCCAATCAATTTCAACAAAATGCCTGGGGGAAAAGACGATAAATTATAGTAGATCTTTTGAACACAATCACACTGCACACTTATTAGTAACATGTGAGGAAGAAAGTTGCAGAATTAACAGTTTAAATGGTTTTAAAATATACAACTACATTGACATTCAGATTACTGAAACATTCTTTGAACTTTTTACTAAAGGACTGCAATTTGTTCCACACAGGGCAAGTTATTTGCCCAAACTGCTTATTGAACTAAAATTATTCATAAGAAACCTCAACTTAAGGGTGTTTTTTAAAAACCAACCCCAAGGAGAGCGTTCACTTTGTAGAAGCAGTACTTTCAACCCTCCAACTCATCCCAAATTACAGTTGTTTGAGGAACTCATTGAAAAAAGTTTCAGGGATTACTTCAAAAACAGAAACAAAAACATTAAACATTCTACTAATTTTCCTCACAGTTTGCAGGTCATTGTAGACAAAATTAAGGATGACAACATCAGGGTAATGAGGCCTGATAAAGGGGGTGGCATTGTATTGATGAAACAGTTAGAGTATGATAATTACATGCGTAATATTTTACATGATACAAAAACATACCAGGCTATTTCTTTAAATGAACTCAACACTGCACTTGGTCAGATCAAGGACTATTTATATGACTTACTAATGCAAGGGTTCATTGATGAAAAAACATACAACTTTCTAACTGTTTCTAAACCTAAAACCCCAATTTTATTTGGCATCCCCAAGGTCCACAAGGGGCTTAACCCACTGAAATTTCGTCCAATAGTCTCCGGAGCGGGTGGAATGACAGAACCACTTAGTAAATTTGTGGATGTTCAACTAAAAAGCTATGTAGCAAAACTAAAATACATTTGTAAGGACTCCTGGGAATTTCTAAGTAGTTTAGATCAGAGTATGGACAATTCCAGGCTATATATGGTCACGATAGATATCGTTGACTTATTCCCTAGTATACCTCATGAGCAGGGTTTAGACTGGTTTGGTGAGGCAATTAGTAAGGAATCTGGCCTTAGTAACTGTATGGTTAACAACTTACTTGAGTTCATGAGAATAATTTTAAACAACAATTTCATATTCTTCAATGGGGAGTTCTTTAAGCAAATTAGTGGGGTGGCCATGGGGGCTCCATGTGCCACTTCTTATGCAAACATAGTTTTGAGTAAATGGGAGACAGAATTTATCCATTCCACCCAATGGAGCAAATACATCAGCTTCTATAGGAGATTTTTGGATGACATTTGCATTCTTTGGGCAGGCTCTGAAAGGGACTTTCAGGACTTCATGAATTATTTGGCTCAAACTACCAATTTTCTACGTTTCACCCATGAAATTAATGAGAGAAGTTTACACTATTTGGATATTAAATTAACCAAAAAATCTGACAATGTTGGTTTTGTTTCCCAAATACACAGAAAAAAGACACATTGCAACTCTTTTTTACATTTTAACAGTGGGCACCCTTTGCATGTTAAGAGGGGCATCATTAAGGGACAACTGGTGCGTGCATCTAGAATCTGCAGCACACAGGACTTGTTCTTTGAAGAGACAGAATTTCTTAGGAGCTCTTTTTTGGATAGAGGGTATCCTGAAGAACTGTTTCAGGATATTCTTGGTGAAGTTCTAAGAAAAAGAGACGCACACTTTTCACCACTCTTAGGGGTTAAAGCAGTTATTTCTGGGAGGCAGAATAAACTGGAAGACAATTTTGGCAGTAATTTTATATACACATATTCACAAGATGCACATTTTATTGAAAGTACAGCCAGCAATTTTTGGCCCATTGTTCACATGCAGGATGAATTTGCAAACATGTTTTCTGACAAAATTTCGTTTGTTAGAAAAAGGGGCATCAACTTGAAGGGCATTTTTGAAACTAAAACTAGTTCCAACAACAGCTTGCATACCAACACAGTGATTAAACAAAAAGGTACTTATGCATGTGGCATGTGCCATCAATGCAAGTACATCACAAACAGTGACAAAATTACCATCCCTTCTAGAGGTATCACCATAACATCTAAAGAGCATTTCTCTTGTAACTCAACTAAAGTGGTATACTTAGGTGTTTGTCAAAACTGTTTATCATTTTATGTTGGTAAAACGGAACAGGAATTTAGACGTAGGATATACGAGCACATGAATGACATTAAAACAAAAAAGGAGACTAATGCTTTTGTCAAGCACTCTGAACAATGTGCCAACATTTCTATTCGTTTTTTTGTATTGGACAGGGTAGTTTATGACAAGAGGGGTGGCGACTGGAAGAATGCTCTAAACATTAAAGAATTAATATGGCAGCTGAGGCTTGATGCCACAAGAAGCCCTGGTTTAAATGATGGAACCAGTTTGGCTTGTATTTTGAAAGATAGGTATAGTAAACTATAAATCAGTGGACTTAAATTCACTTTTACATACATATATTTTTTCTGTTTACATGATACACAAGTATACACACTGTGGACTTTCAAGTTTTATCATTTATTGGTATTAAAAATTGATTATAACAAGAATTTAACATTAGAATTACTTATGATTCTACATTTACCTAGGTTAAAGTATGTGTATATTTATACTTGATTTTAAAATTCATGTGCTTTAATGATCTATTTATAGAGTAAATATTAAAAAATGCAACAATTTAATTATTTATTTAATACAATATTTTTTGTTTTTTTACTTTTTTTATAAAGTAATATGTAAGACTGATTATTTACTTGGAAAGTATTATACACAATTGCAAACATTATTATTTTGTGACTAAGATGTAACACAAAAAATGAGTATTTAATGCAGTTGTTACATTCAAGCTTCAAGCAGAAGTAACATCAAGAAGTTTTTTATTAGGTTGTCACTATTAAATGTATCCAAATGTAATGTATTTTCATTTTTATTATTTTAACATTTATTATTATTGTGATAACAAAAGCACATGTTTAAACAGTTTTTAAATGTATATACATTTTTAAAAAGATAAGGATGGTTGATTAATTCAATCAATCAATTACATAATTAATTAACCTAACAACCCAGCATATATAAAAAAGAGCTGTGGTACATAGAAATCACACTTGAAAAAGCCCGTTACAAACGGGTGAAAGCGCTTGTGTTGGAGTTTGGTTCGTGTTTATGGAATAAAGATTTCTAGTTTACCATCTGGTCATCATTTTTTGGCGAGCACCCTTTGAATTGCTGTTACATCTTTAAAGAATTTGATTACAAGACTGTTCACGTATTTTTTTTATATCTGCTGAAACGTCTTACAACATTCCAGAGTGAGGCTTCTTGGTCTACACGTTTTTTCTGTTTCCTTGTTGTGGTTTGCTGCATCTTCGGATTTGTTGTTACACCATAAACATGTCCAGTACTAACAGATACTCTGCTGTGGCACCATGAACATGTCCAGCACTAACAGGCTCTGCTACTGCACCATAAAACTGTTCAGCTCTAACAGATACTCTGCTGCTGCACCATGAAAATGACCAGCACTAACAGATACATTGCTGCACCATGAACATACCCAGCACTAACAGATACTCTGCTGTGGCACCATAAACATGTCCAGCACTAACAGATACTCTGCTACTGCACCATGAAAATGTCCAGCACTAACAGATACTCTGGTGCTAACATATACCTGC